>NW_008606970.1:317-12806 GCF_000691845.1 Merops nubicus | reverse complement strand
GCCGCGCCTGAAAACGAAATTACAGAAGGGAAAGAAAGAGTAAAAGCCATTTTAAATTATTACCTGGGGGGGTCGGGCTGCTATTTGTCTTTTTTAAGCACACTCAGTGCCAGCCAGTTCTGTCACCTTCGTTCCCCCACCCCCACGCGCTCTCCTGTGCTTTCCCCCCACTTACCACGCTGGCCCCAGCACACCCACCCCCGTGCAAGGGGTCCTGAGCGTTTGTGTAGGACCTACAGAAATGCTCCGTCACCTCTCAGCTGGGGAAAGGCATTTGTAAAGATCAGCAGACAGAAACCCAGTGCGTCGAATTGGGACCACCCTTGATTTCATGAGTGACTTTTGGGATGGCAATGGCAGAAAGCGGCTCTATCCAGACCTGCCCACCAGGAGATAGAGCTGCAGATGATTATGGTTTGCTGGGACCCCACCACGTGCTGCAGCATGTGTGCCATGGGGAGGTCACCTCTCCATGGACAATCAGCACAAGGTGGCTTGTTCACATAGGTTTTCATGGATGCAGTCAATCAAATCCTTATCCCCACCAAACTCCAATGCTGGGACACACTTTGTCCTTTAGGCAGGAACGGGCCATTGGAGTTTGGGTGTTGCCTGGGTCTGTGATGGAAGGCATGTACAGAGCTCCTCCGCCAGCATCCCAGCAGAAATGTCTGCCTCTGCGTGGGGCAAGGTAGGAGCACGAACACAGCTCCTTGTCCTGGCTGGTGGGAGGAACTGGTTCTAGAAACTGTGAAGACCAGGATGCCTCCTTCAGCAAGAGCAGTGCAGAGGCCACTGTGGGTCCTTTGGGAGAGGACACACGAAGAGAACAAGAGGCTTCTGTTGAATCTCAAGCACTACAATGGAGGAGAAGAGCCCTCAGAGGCTCCAGTGAAAATAGGAAGGAGGATGGAGGGGAAAATCGGTGATTTGTCCAAGTACAACACCAGAGGTGCTCTTTCCTTACAACCCTCAGCATCTTGAGGACCTCAGTGCTCACCACACCCTGCTCAAAGCCCACCTTAGAGCAAAGACGACGTCCTTGCAACTCGGACAAGGTCCCTTCTGACACAAACAGGGTTTTCTGCTCATTTATCCCAGGGTGCTCTTGCCAGCATCCCTCTCCTGGAGGTCAGGAGGAGCAGGAACAGGCGCATTCCCACAGGACACGGTGTTGGTGCCTGCCACTCTCCCATCTTGTTTGTGCGTAGACACACATGGTGCCCAGACTTAAAAGCTTTCAAGACAGAGGAGAAGAGCTCGGTGAGCTCTGCCGGCAGGGAGGCGGCTAGGGTTTGGATCACTTCCCCCAGATTGAAAGAAACACTTCTCTTTTTTTTCCTCTCCTTCCTCCAGGAGACTAAATTTAGTGAATTCCTTTCACATTAAAAACTTGTCAGATATTCACATCCGAAGAGGCTGCTGCTTGGGTCTCCCAGGGGGGCTACTGAGACAGTGAAACCTCTTAAATATATAGAGGAGAAGGGAGAGTTATTGAGGGAAGCTCCCATCGCCGCTCTTAGATCTGTCCTCTCCTAAAACTGGTGCACAGGCACCTTGGTCCCACAGCTGCCACCTCCTGCTGCAGAGACAAGAGGAGAGGGAGGAATTCTTTCCTCCCTGGGGCAGGACCAAGCAGTGCAACAGGACAGACCCCCAGGCCAACCCCACCAGTCCCGTGTCCCTCTGCTCAGTACTGGTGGGAAGGAAACCAGAGCAATTTGAGCTGAAAGTTGGATCGTCAACATCCATCCAGTGGTGAAGGAAACCAAGGTGGCAGGGCTGAGAAAAGAGTGGGGGTCCCTGCTGTGGGCACACCCCCAGCCTGCCCTGAGCTGCCCAGGAGGGTCCAACCCCGAGAGAGGGGAATAAAAAAGCAAGAAAACCCAATCATCCCCCATGCAAGGATCCCAGTGTGGGGGCACGAAGAGGCCTCGCAGGGGAGCAGCCCAGGTTTATTCTGGGTGGGAAGCGACCCTGGGCTTGCAGTGACAGCCGGCCCCATGGCTTATCCAGCACTGTGCCCGGCGGGCACCGGGACACGCTTGTCACTCACATGGCTTCTCCCCATGTCTGGGCACCTGACCCCCGCAGAGAGACCCTCATTATCTCAGGAAGTCTGGCCTTTCATCCTGCCTCTCATGGGGCTTTAATTGCTCTGTTCATTCCCCAGTCTCCTTGTGCATCCTCACCCCCCTTCAAACAGAGAAACCCCGCGGGCTGACAGCCTCGCCGTGCCCCGAAGACAGCCGGCTTGAGTGGCACCTCAAAGGCACTCCAAAGCTCCACGCTCGGCAGGGTGCTGGGGAAGAGCTGGAGGCAGAAGATGGCTCTGGTGGCAGCTGGACCCAAAGCCCAGTGGTGAGAGCTTCACCCAGCTCCTTCTCTTTATGCTAAAAGCTGATTCAGCACTTCTTACCCACAACTTTGCCCAAAATTGTCTAGAGACAATCTGTTCTCGGTGTGTCTGGTGTTCCCCATGTTACCAAAGAGACCAAGGGGCATTTTGCTCTCTAAAAGCCGCCTGACAACTACTTTGTGAAAAAAAAAAAAAACAAACAACTAATTGGGAGAGGATTAGGTCACTGGAGAGAGCCCAAGGAGATGGGGAGTCATTTCTGCTCAGCTCACTGGGTTAACCCAGTCCAAGTAGTGAGGGGATAAAAATAATCAGCTAAATTCACCATTTTTCAACTGTTTCCCATTTCTGATGGCTAAAAGTCTCTTCTACAAGGCAGACTCCTGCACAGTGCACCCAGGTCCTCAAGCATGTCACCTCCCTTGGCTATCACCCATGAACCACTGCAAAATGAACCCACTCAGGACCTGCAACCAGGGTTTAAACCCCCTGCGCTGAACAGCAACGTGTAGGGTTTTGTAGGGATGAGATAAACCCAGTGAGCTCAGCCCCCAGGTCTGCTGGGCTGTGAAACCTGGCTGCACAGAGAAGAGCCTGCAATGTAAATGTGGGGACCGTCACACCCAGACACTGATGCTCAGCTCTGCCCAGCCTGTCCCAGGGCATCCTCTGGAAGGGCAGGGGCTCCAGAAGGACATCCACTCTGCCCAGATGTCAGCAGTGGGGTTTTCCCCCTCCTCCTCCTGTCCTCGAGGACATCTTTGCTCATCAAGACCCAGGAACAGACAGGCTGGGCAGACCAGCTGGGGAGCCAGCACTGGGTCCAACCAGAGGGTTTGTGAAAGTTTTCCAGGGGGCATCAGCAGCAATTTAAGCTTCTTGACAGCCCGGATAACAAACTGTGTCTGTGGAGCTCTGGGGATCCAGGGTGAAATTAAGCTGGGTAATGAATAGAGCCATTTTTCAGGGGATGGCAGCTGCAGAGGCCAGTGAGCAAAAGGCGCTGAAGGGGCACAGGGGGACGGGACCCAGAGTGGCACCAGGGCAGCATGTGTTCCTCCTCTCCCAGCTCTGCTGGAGAAGGGAAGCACTTTGGTGCCCGCCAGCACAGCTTTTATCCCGTGGTTGTGGGAGATGCTCTGGGGGACTCTGCTGGATCTGTAACAGGAGGCCTGGGCACCAGTGCCAGCACGTGGGACCCAGAGGAAGACAGTCACAAAGGGAGAGGACGGACACCCAGTGGACAGGCTCGCTCTGCTCTACGCAGAGCTGATCCTTAGCTCCCCACAGACTTGCCTGCTCTGACGACTGTGTATCCGCCAGCCAAGGAGCCACGCGTGCACCAGTCCCTTCCCGATGGGCAGGGAGGTCCTGCAGAGATCGCCCCTGGCCATACCTGCACCGCCTGAGCTCCTTCATCCCTCAGCCCCATGACTCACAACGGCTCTTCATTAGCAGGAAGCCTGATGCAGACACCTGTCAGCTCCTGGGAGACAACCAGCATTTCACGTTAGCTGCCCCGGGGCTGCTCAGCAGGCACAGCTCGCTCTCCATATTGATATTCCTTCATCTCAGCCTATTTTCCAAGCCGTCAAGCTGCCATCTCAACCCTCCCAGGCCCGGCGGTGCCAAGGAAAGCAGCCTCGTGTCCGTCAGCTCCCGGGCTCCACTCACACCTTTGCAGCCACTCAGGAGCACCAGAACCACTTCATGTTTTCCTCGGCAGCCCAAGGACTCCCAGCCAAGGAAACATGGGCAGCCCCTGATGAGCCAAACCCCAGGGTCCCCACATAGCATGCACCAAACGCAGACTGCAAGTCAGGGCAGCTTTGAAGGTAGAAAAGAAGGTCACTGCCCAACTCCCCATCTCCACAGAGTCTCTAAGATGTGGACCTCTGCCACTGTGGATGTGGCACCACCGTCCTGGCTGTGGCAGAGGGATGGCCACCCCACCAGGAGCCACAGCAACAGCCGGTGGAGGCTACGTGGGTGCTTTGACTTACTGGAGCCCGCAGAAGGGCGCGGTGCCATCACTGGCACGGTCAGTGCCAGCGCCTTGTGTGACCAGCCCCTGCAGCAGGTTACCTGGCATGTGCTGAGGTTTGTGTTCAGTCTTGCAGAGACAGGAAAAGGCAGGACGGATTGACCCAACTGTTCTGCTTGAGGTAAAAGAGATACTTTGTTAATTGCAAAGGCTGCTCACTCTGAAACCTAATGTTTGAGGGCTGAATAGCAACCTGAGATCAGTGTTTCGCTTCCTTAGCTGGCTTGTCACCAGCTAGAGCCAGGCAGAGCATCCCTGCTGGAGAAACACCACGTCCTTCAGAGCTCCCCTCCATCCCTTGTCTGCTGTAGCCCACTAAACTGCTGCTTACACCTGCCTGCCCTGTACCCTCCCCTCACCAAGGCCAGCTGAGGAACCCTTTCACGGGACAGATTCGCCTCCTCTCTCACAATCAAGATGATACGTGTCATCACCTGCTTCCCAAAGGCTTTCTGGTCCTCTACCAATGCCAGAAGAAGAGATGCTGTGCTCAGCATGTATAGGGACAAGGCGAGGCTGCAGTGCTCTGAGAGCATCCCCCCTCCATTTCATGCATAGGGAGAAGACAGAAAATGACAGAATTAAGACCTGATGATGCATCAGCCAGACTAAACCCCAGGCCATAGCTGCCCCTCTGTTTAAGTGCCAGGTTCCATCCCCAGGCTGGCTGTTTGCCCCACAGCTCAGGTCAGTGGAAAGATCAACACCGATTCCCTTGGTGGTTCAGAAATTCATCTCCATCACATGGAACAAGTGGGTGGCCACGAGACGCCGAGGAGTCCCTTCCCTTTCTCCAGTGCCCATGTAAAATTAAAATGGACAAGGAAGAAGCTGCTGTAAATAATGCATTTGTGGTGCACTACACGGCTTCAGGAGCACATACTCATTGTCTAGTCTTATTTAAAGAAACCCAGCCCTGCCTTCATCATTAAAAATGCATCCTGGTTTCAACTTCATCCCATATACACTCAGCACTGTGAAGCAGGTGGCTCGGTGGCTGTTTTCATGCCTTCCCACCCTCAGCTGGTCCCAGGCAGCCCCATGCTGGTGCAAGCGAGGCCTCCAGGTCACATGAAAAATTCAGGCACTTGGCATCAGGCATTTTCCATCCCCCTGCTCCTGGCTCCTCCCTCACACCTGGGCCTCAGGGCTCGCTCTCTGCTGCTGCCTCCCAGACCCCAGCAGCATCCTCCAAGCTAATAGCGGGTACTAACGAGAACTGCTAAGCCCCAGTCTGGCCATAGCATCAATCTTACTGCTTGCCCATCCTGCTGCCCTCTCCCCACCTCCCTCTGGCCAGTCTGAATTCTGCCCAGCATGTTCCCCTTGCTGGCACCCTGCACCTCCTCCCCCCCAAGCCATGCTGTGGGGGTCACCGGCTCTTGGCCCTGTGTTAACGGCCAGAGGCAGTCACCCTACAGCATCCTCCTGCCTCTCCAGGGACAGCAGCAAGGAGCAGGGCCCTGAGGACCTGCAAGCTGCAGCATCGTGTTTGCTCTTCATTTTCATTCCAGGGACGTGGTGCTCAAGGCTGGTGTCCTCAAAGGCACTGGAGGGAATTTAATTCGACCTTGGTGGTCTGGGAAAGATGAGTGGGGTTGAGGAGGAGAGGACAGACTCAAGGCTAGGAGTGAGGAAAGGACGGTGAAGTCACCCAAAACCCAGGTGAAATTCATCACATGCCATTCAACAACCACAGTGCCACGCGTCTGAACACCTCGATGATGGGGCAGTGCCTCAAACAACCCGCCAAAGCAATGGCAGCTCCTGAACAATGAAGATCCATCGCTTGCAGGCAGAGCCATGCCAGGGCAGTAGGAGCAGGGCTGCATGCAGGGTGGTGAGGAGGGCAGCCACAAGGAGCTCCGTGCCAAAGACGTGTGCCCCGGCACGTATAATACCCAGGAACAACCCAGGTGGCACATTGTTGCAGAAGCAGAGAAGCTCCAGCAGCTCCTGAAACAGCAAGGCCACCTACCTTAGGTGCTGCTGGTGTGGGGCAGAGCACAGATGAGCCCCTTCAGATGTCCACCAGCCAGCCCTGGCTCAGCAGAGGAGACAGGGGGAAACCCAGGGGGTTGCCAGCCCTAGACAGCTCTCACCCCTTAGCTGGGCCTCGTCTAACATGTCTGCACCCATCCCTGCAAGGAGAGACCCACCCTGACCCACAGCAGAGCCATCAAACCCACCTCTGCCTGTTGGAGGGAGCACGGGGCCGACGGCAAGCACATGAGAGAGCACAGCAAAGCCTGGGCCAGAGGAGCTACTCACAGCTTGTAAGAGCACCTACCCTACTCACTGCTTACTGCCTCCTCTGCGCCGGGAAGCCCCCGAGGCAAACCTCGAGGGTGACAAGCCACCAGCATCTCCCAGACACATGGACATCCACCCACAGCCCCTCCCCAAGCCTGCACCCACGCCTGGATCCTCCACACCCCCCGAGGGGAAGCTCCTCCCCAGACACTGCAAGAAAACCTGGGAGATAACATGTGCCTGCGACATTAGCAATTAAGGAACATTAATTATAATAATAATAATTATCACAAAATAGCATTTTTATGGCACAATATTATGCTGAAGGATTTACAACATACTGAATCATGAAGTTCGTAATTAAAGTTATTTTAGTTTCTAATTTCGCTTTAATTCTATTCCAATAAAAGATATGATAAATATACCTGGAAAAAAAAAAAAAAAACCAAACCAGAAACCATTAGTTAAGACAATTTCCCTGTACAGGGATGTTATATAGCAGCACAGACATTCCTTGAGAAGCATCACAAGCCTCAGTGAAGAGGAAATGTCCAGCCCTGTGAAATACCAAGGCCCAGGGCAGTAGAGTGTTCAAAGCCTGCAACCCATCCACAGCCTCTTGGCTCTACTTTCCTGGCCACGGGCCCTCCAGAGAAGGTTTGCTAAGAATGTTGCAGTTCCATTTTGTGAATAAACTCCATGTTATTAACAAAGCCAAAAGCAGAATACAAAGTTTGATGCTTACCACAGCAGCCAGCTCTGACTTCCTTGTATTTTCCTGCACAGGAATTTTAAGTAACAAGTGTATAACTCCACTGTGGAGTAAGACACATTTTGAAATGTCAGGTTTTTCCCTCAAACAAACGAGTCCAGGCTCTGCTTTGCCAGATCTGCCCTGTGACCCAGCCAGACCCATGCAGGCAGCCAGGCTCATGCTGGTCCAGCCATCCCCACCTTGATGCCCCACTGCGTTAGGAGGCATGGGGCCATCTCTGTCAGGGCCACGCCCAGCTCACATGGGAGCTGCACCCCACTCTCAAATGGCACAAGAGGAGGGAAGAGAGAAGGAAAAGTTGATGGGTTTGAAAAGTCATTTGCCTCCAAACATAGTCCCCCATGACCCAAGCAGCCCTGGCTGTGTCTCAGCAAAAAGCCACCACAGCATTTGAGTAGCTAAAGGTCCCTTGCATCCATCCCTAAGAGTCAGGATGGCCCCAGCTAGCACCCTGCTGTCCCACGGTGGCAATATCATTTGATCTGAAAGCTGGAGGATGTGCTGCACCCCCATGCCCACAGCACTGCCCGTGCCCATTGCCTGTAAGGAGCCCCCTCCACCTGACCCCCCAGGGCTGTGTCCTAAGCCTTGTGGCAACTCATCACACCAAGGGAGCAGCCGCAGGGCAAGGCTGGCAGCTCTTCAGCCCCAGTTTACCCTTAGCTCTGCCCCTGCCTGAACCAGGCAGCAGCTGACTGCCTTTGTGCCCAGCCTGCAGCCCTGGGAGCCCCCAGGACTTAACATCTTCACTATTAATTTAAGTGCTTCTGGGCATCGTGCTGCCCACCGGGGCCTCCTGAGCAGAAGCTAGCCTGGGAGACAGCAGGTATTGGCTCTCCAACAGCCCGTAACTGATGGCTGCTTTGTGAGGCAGCCAGGGCTGCACCAATCCCCAGAGGAGCAGCAGGTCTGCCAGCAGGCCACCCTGGTACCCACGTTCCTGCTGGAGAGGGACCCAGCCTCACCTGGGAGGAGATGGGAACACCCCAAAAGCGGAGCAGGGCCGGTGGGGTGTGTGTTTGAGGGAAGGACAAAGGCTTTAACTAAAAGAGGTACCTCTATTACTAGTAGGGTCTTTAATTGATTCTGGAAGAGTGATTTCTAAATTATGTCCTGACATGCAGGCTGCAATCAATAAATGCATTAAAGCAGGAGGAGCCTGCGAGCCTCTGGCTGTGCTGCTTCAGGCCATCCCCACGGCCCGTAGCCAGCTCCATGCCCTGCCGGGGCCCCGAGCAGCAGGACTGGGCACTGCAGCAGCTGGGGAGGTGCTCCGTGAGGCATCCCTCCTTGGGCAGGTTCCCCACACCGGGGAGGGAGGCAGGACCCCAAAATACTTCACTTCTTCAAGGTGTGGTGTCACGGTTTGGTGTCACAAAGAGAACCAAGCCTCCCTCTGCTGCACCAGGCTGGTGCTTCCATGGCAGCCTTGTGCTCCTCCTCACACCCTGCTCCCCATTTCCTGGCTACTGCTTACAAACTTACCTGATCTGGAAAACCAAGAGTGAGGCAGAGTAGCCTTTTCTAAGGACACATTAGAAAACCTGAAAAGCTCATCTGCCCACAGATTTTAGGACAACAAATTTAGGAAGGGGTTTACCATCCTCAGGAAGGGTTTAGCGATTTGAAGAAGCCACCCAGAAGTTCCAGGTGCTCCATGTTCCATGCTCTCTATGCATGCTGCCCTGGCACACCCCCACTGCCCAAACAGAGAGCTGGGAGCTGGAAAAACAAAAGCAAATATAAACAATTCAGCCTGTTTATAAAAAAAGTTTACAAAAACATGAGTGAAAGACAGCTAATGATACATCATATGGCTGGTGCCAAGGAAAATACTCTAAATTAAAGTCCTCAAATATGAAAAGAATCAACATTTAATAAGACAGTTAATATATGTTATTTAAATGTCACTTCATTATTAAAAGTGTATATTTTTGAGGTTTAATAACCATGTAATTGAGGCATCTTTTCTATAGTTAAACCTTGGCAAATATGTTTTTCATAATTAGCTGGTATTTATTTAACGTGCAATAACCATCCCATTAAATTTAATGACTTCAATTAATAGGTACAGAGGGGCCTTTTTTAATGTCAATATGTATTCTTAAAGACAGCTCCCGACACGGTGCCACGAGGAAGCTCAGATACCTGGGGGTGACCAGGCAGGGCAAGTGCCCACGCTGAGCCACGGGGCTTTGCTGGCACCCTCCTGCAGGAGCGGGGACCTGCAGGGAGCCCAGGGCTGAGGACTGGGTGCTGCATGCCCCAGCCAAAGCTCAGGGTGCACAAAGAGGGGGATGCCATCGGGCCCCCCATGGGGAACCCAGCCCATCCGTGCCGGGCTCCTCCTCACCCCTCCAGCCCCAGAGTGGGTGCGAGGAGCGAGGCCGAAGGGGCAGCTTTGCCAGGGTGGTGGGGCAGGAGAGGCTCAGCCCTACGCATCCACGGCTCAGTCCCGTAGCCCAGATTAGCAAAGAGCTCGGGGTAAATTAACTCCTTTAACAAACCATCCAGCACAGAGTTATTAAGCAGCTTGAAATAAAGCCCAGCATGATGCTGTGCACACTGCAATTGCTCTGGGCTACAAAACCCCACACTGTTTGGGGAGGAAACCTCTGCCTTGCACGTACGTACCATCATCCAGCCATCACCCCAGCTTTGCTGCCACCTCTCAAGACACCTGCCCTCCATGGGCTCACTCCCCCAGCTCTGGAAGGACCCCCCCAAATCCCTCTCCCCCACCCTTTGGGCCTCATGAGACCTCACCTGCTTGCCAGGGGATTTGAATTTGGCTGAAGGCAGAAGCACCCGGGGAGCCCGGCAGGGAGGAGAGCACGTTGCCCCATGTAGCAGACAGGGGAGTGGGCTCGGGAAGATGAAGCAAACCCCTCAGAAAGCAATTACTGCTCACGAGAAGCAGCACACGGCAAACGCGTCGTCCCTCTGCGCCGGCAAAGGTGTTGGAGTACAGAGCCACCACAGCCAGCCCCGGGGCAGGCTGCAGGCAAGGTGCCTCCCTAGAGACCCCAAAATACTGATGGCCAAGTCCAGCAGCCAGCATAGCACCCTGGCCTGCCCCGTGCACAGCCAGGGGCACCCCAGTGTTCCCCAGTGCCTTGGGGCTTCCCATCCATTCCTGAGGCTGTCTCACCTGGGGACACGATGCTGGCTGTGGGCACCAGGTCAGGTTGCATTCTCCTGTCATGCAAACTGGTGAGGTGATGCTGGAAGTGCTCGCTGCACCAAAGGGACCCTGGGGAGGCAGTTGGTTCACTTATCCAGTTGTCTTGAGCCAGGACCCAGCTCACGAGACGCCAAGTCCTTGAAGGCAAAGGCTTATACCTCTGGCCATGCTGGCCTGGGTTCTGGGTGACTTGGTTTGCCCTAGGGCAGAGATCCAGCTCCAGCAGAGCTCACAGCCCCAGAAATACCCAGCACGTGGTCCTTGGGCTTTCCTTCCACCCCTGACTTCTCCTTGCCAAGGGATCCCAAGGATGGAGCAGATTGGAGAAGCATATGTCTCCACGCACTTCCCCAGGCACGGAGCAAGATCCTGGCAGCACTGCTGGCCTCTGCCAAGCAAGACACCGGCTGCGGGGACTCCCCGGCCCCACGGCAACCAGCCCGCGGTTTTTACCAGCCCCTCTGACGGTGCTGCCGTGAGCCGGCTGCAGCCATCTGCTCCCCTTGCCGGGGATGCCGGTGCCCGTGGGGGTGGGCCAGTGATTCCTGGGGCTGCGTAGGACTCCCTGCACTCCCCTGCCCTCCTGCCTGCAGCTTGGCTCGAGTAGCCTGGCCGGGTTGGGGAGCAGAGCCAAAGGGGTCATTTAGTGCCTTAAGCCAGGCAGCGGTACCTGGGGTAAACATCCACCCGCGCCGCCACGGCCACGAATGACCCGGAGCTGCCGGGCACTCCCGTTAGAGGGGAGGCAGCAGCAGCACATGGTCCCACGCAGGAGATTAACCCTCGTGAGCAGCCTGACGGGCTTGCTGGGTGTGAAGCACAGGGTGGCTGCTCTTGCAGCACTCCAGCACCACTGCCGGCTGCCACACTCCTCTGCGTGTGCCCGCCCTTTCCCAGCATCCTTCTCTCTGTGCAACCACCCTGTACCTCCCATAACCCTTCTCCTTCCTTGTCTCTGTTGCCCTTGTTTTTTCCTGTCTCTCTCCATACTTTCTTCCCACCTCTCCCACCAGTGTCCTGCTCCAAAGATACTCCTGCAGCACTGCTCCCATCTCCAAAGCAAGGGTGAGGCTGGTCCCCGCACACCACGTTCAGCTGCCAGTGGGTGCCCAAGAGCCCTTGCAATAGCGCAGCTGCTGGGACTGCTGCAGTCTCAGCCACCAACCTCCTGTCTTTCCAGGGAAGAAGATGAAACTAGGACATGCCAAGCCACAAGGCCACCTCCAGAACCCAGACCCGCACTGCTGCAGCCCAGCACTCAGGGACACGAGGCTTGCAGGGCAGGAGCAGAGTGCAGCCTGGCCAGGGCAGCCCAGTAACACTGCACAGGGACACGTCGTCCCCGGTGTGACATCCCCAAAGCGAGCAAATGCTGCTTCTCACACAGCAGATGGCAAATCCTTCAGCAGGGAGGGGAAGCGGGGTGCCCATCAGCACCCCCAGCTATCGCCTTAACTCTGCACCTCCCTCTTCAGGGCTGGGAGCCAGCACTGGGCTCCCAGGCTCTCCCCTCCACCACTCTTCTCTTCCAAGCACCCCCCGGCGCGCGGGCCCCAGCCTCTGCCTCCTGCCCCCAGGTCCATCAGTCACCGCTCCAGGAGGGAAGCAAGGAGCTGAAGCAAAAAAAAAATGACCTTGATTTTAAAGAAAACAATAATTCTAGAATAAATAAATAAATAACAAGCCCAAGCATAAATCTGCTTTTAAATTCAAATGTGCAATATGGCCCAGAGCCTCAGAGCCAGAAGGAAACTACAGATTTGGGCAAGGAAACAGGGAATATTTCACTTCAGCTCAGTCCAAGCCGTCGTGATTTACAGAGCAGGGCGGGAGGTGGGGAGAGCTCCCCAGGGGCTCTGCAGCTCCAGGAGTCA
>NW_008606970.1:0-303 GCF_000691845.1 Merops nubicus | reverse complement strand
CCATCCCTGGGCCTCAACCCCCTCTCTAGGCTTTCACACCCCACCACCAGCTCCCCAGCACATCCCACCAGCTCCACTTCAGGGCGACGGCTGTGCCAGAGTCGGGGGGTCTCCCTGAGGCTCCCGTCTAGCTCTCCGGCACCCCAGGAGCCCAGCAGGCTCCCATCCCACTGGTACCCAGGACCCCCAGCCCCAGCGGGGCGCAGAGCCACGCGGCGTGGCACCCACCCAGGCAGCAGCGTAACTCCCAGCCCTGCTCCCAGCCCTGCTCGGGAGCTGTTGGGTTGGCAGGAGGGCAGCGGC
>NW_008606969.1:0-526 GCF_000691845.1 Merops nubicus | reverse complement strand
ATCATAAGCAGAATGTTAGCAGAAAATTGTAAGCAGAAAGCACAAAGCAGGGAGTTAGTAGAAATTAGGAACTAACAGATCTTTCCCTCTTTATTAATAACTCCACAAGGACAGCAAGCACTGAAGCACATACACAGCTCCTCAGCTCTAATTAAGAGAGGGAATAGATAATCCATCCACTGTTACAAGGGATAATTGTATTAAAGACAGATTAGAGAAAATAGGTGGGGAGTTGGTTTGGGGATGAAGAAGAGTTTGTCTTGGAGGGGTTTCTTTTTGAGAAAAACACAAGAGAAAAAAATATTTATTCTTCAAATTTCTAGTAATGTGAGGATTGGGATAGAGAAAGTAGAGGAGGTGATGTAACACAAACTGCCAAATAGTCAACCATCCAGTGTTGTCAGGACGAGGGAGGAAAACAATTGTAAAGGACATGCAGTTTATACTAAAGAAATATGGCAATAATGCCACAAATGCAAAATTCCACAAAAGCTGTGTGAGAATACCTGAAAACAACATGATTCTT
>NW_008606968.1:1374-1579 GCF_000691845.1 Merops nubicus | reverse complement strand
CGTGCTGCTGCTGCCAGCTGCGAGCCGGCACCGAAACCCCTCCCACTGCATCCCCTGGGCTCACCAGCCCCCCCCGAAATCTCCGAGGAAATGAGCCTGGTTACCGAATAAGGTGCAGAACATCCCGCCGAGGATGGGGTCGGGCAGGGAGGCGAAGAGCGCCGTGAACTTGCCGATGGTCGCCAACACCAGCATGATGACAGCC
>NW_008606968.1:691-1223 GCF_000691845.1 Merops nubicus | reverse complement strand
AGCCCCGCGATGATACAGGCGATGCCTTCCGTGAAGATGCCCCTGGGAAACAACAAGAATGCCTGGTCCTCGTCACTGTTCTGGCATCTGTCTTGTCCCCAGGGATGCCACGGCACAGGCAAGGCGTGGGGAGGGGGGCGTGGGGGGGAATGCCAGGGCTCTGTACCGGTTAATGGCGTGCACGGGGGGCGCGGGGGCTCCCGCCCGCCGGGCGCAGGAGTCGTAGCACCCGATGATGCCCGCCAGCGTGGCACTGAACATGCCCAGCACGGCTGCTGAGGTCACCGTGGGCAGACCCCACTGGCCTGCTCGAGGGGCAGAGCGGGGTGTCAGGGTGGGGGGGGTACCCCAGGACCCGGCCCCCTGCTGCACACCAGTGCCGCTTTGGGGCCCTACCAGGTGCTCCCCAGCCCTGGCGATGCTGTGCCAGGTCCCTGCGTCCCCCAGGATGAAGGGGGATCGGAGGGACCTGCGCCCCGTGGGGCCGCCTGTCACTCACAGGGGTAGGGGACCCGAAACCAGGGTGCCACGG
>NW_008606968.1:432-674 GCF_000691845.1 Merops nubicus | reverse complement strand
CGGTGCGCGTCAGCACGTAGCAGAGCAGCCACACCACCATGATGGCCAGGATGATCTGCAGGCAGAGACCAGGCACGTGCCTCCCGTCACTTGAAACCTCGCTCGTGGAAAAAGGGTGGTAGGGCTTTTTGGGGGGGGAAGGGAGGGGCAAACTCTTGGCCAGTCCCTACTGGGAACATCTTGAAGATCTGGACGCGGAGCAGGACGAAGCCTTTGTCCCGCCGGTAGCCGGGCAGGCCGGC
>NW_008606968.1:0-256 GCF_000691845.1 Merops nubicus | reverse complement strand
CCAGTGCGAGCCGGCGCGCTCGCTGGCCGCCTGGAAGACAGAGAGCCCGATGAGGGACACGGTGGGGGTGACCGTTAGCGGCCCGATGTAGCTGAGCAGTGCCCCGGGGAGCCCCAGCAGCCCGATGGCCACCTCCACCAGGCTGGACACCATGATGGCCCCCTGGATCTGCGGAGTGTGGAGCAAGGGGGAGAGCGGGTAAGTGGTCCGCAGGAGATTTCTGGGGTCCCGCGGGGGGGGGTGGGGCTCACCTCTC
>NW_008606967.1:493-1018 GCF_000691845.1 Merops nubicus | reverse complement strand
GGTGGGCGCGTGGGTCCTGTGGGGCTGGTGGGGCCTCCTGGACATATGGGTCAATTTGGGTTGGTGGGACCTCCTGGACACGTGGGTCCCCCAGGGTGGGTGGTGGCCAAGTGGACATATGGGTCCTGTGGGGCTGGTGGGACCTATGGGACCTCCTGGCCACGTGGGTCAGCTTGGGTTGGTGGGACCTCCTGAACGTGTGGGTCCTGTGGGGCTGGTGGGGGCTTCTGGACATGTGAGTCAATTTGGGTGGGTGGGACCTCCTGCCCGGGTGGGACCCGTGGGGCTGGTGGGACTTCATGGGCATGTGGGACCTATGGGGCTGGTGGGACCCCCTGCCCCTGTGGGTTGGGTTTTGGGTGGTGGGACCCCCTGCCCTGGTGGGACAGATTTTGGGTGGTGGGCTCCCCGTGCTCACCTGATGAGGAAGTTGTGGGCGAGGAGCGCGGGCCCCTCGGGGCGCAGGCGGCTGTAGACCCAGGCCCAGCCCAGCCCGTCCTTGCGCTGCAGCCGCGTCACCAGCTC
>NW_008606967.1:0-218 GCF_000691845.1 Merops nubicus | reverse complement strand
GGGGGCCCTATGGGGCTGGGGGGACCCCCTGCCCCTGTGGGTTGGGTTTTGGGTGGTGGGACCCCCTGCCCTGGTGGGACAGATTTTGGGTGGTGGGCTCCCCGTGCTCACCTGATGAGGAAGTTGTGGGCGAGGAGCGCGGGCCCCTCGGGGCGCAGGCGGCTGTAGACCCAGGCCCAGCCCAGCCCGTCCTTGCGCTGCAGCCGCGTCACCAGCTC
>NW_008606966.1:647-1175 GCF_000691845.1 Merops nubicus | reverse complement strand
TCATGAGGACTGGCTGAGGGACCTGGGCGTGTCCAGTCTGGAGGAGGCTCAGGAGGGACCTTCTTGCTCTCTCCACCTCCTCCAGATGCTGGAGTGAGGTGGGCACCGTCCTCCTCTTTTCCTGCCACATCATATTTTTCCATGCCTCTGAACGCTGCTATTTTAACACCATTTCTACTCTTTCTACCATATTTCTACTCTCCCAACTCCAATTTGTTGCCCAGCTTGGTCCCCAACTGGTCCCAGCGTGCCAAAACAACGGGGCTTGGTCCTTGCTCTGGAGAAAGCCCATGGGGACAGTTACCTGAGCACACAACGCCGGCGTCCTCCACGTGGTTACACGAGTGGTGCCCCCAGGGCTTCGTGGGGCACTCGACCAGGGTGGCTTCCGTGCCACGGCACCTCACCCCGTCCAGCCAGATGGGGCCAGACCCCTGCCCAAATCGAGACAAGCCGGGGGCCGAGACGGGCACCCCACAGCCCAGCTGCCTGCAGACCACCCAGGCGTCCTCCAGGTCCGCGCCATCG
>NW_008606966.1:0-637 GCF_000691845.1 Merops nubicus | reverse complement strand
CCCCCCCCCCCCCCCGGGGGCGGCGGGGGGCCCCCCCCCCCAGCCGCAGGGCATCCGAGCTCCCCGGCTCCGGCTCTGCAAGTGGAGCCAAAGGAGAAGAAATCCTGAGCAGAGATGTCCCAGCGGATGGCTGCAGGGGGGAACGACCCTTGCCAGGGGGCTTGGTGGGGCTCTGCCAACGTGCTGCACCCCAGGTGGGTGAGCTCGGGCATCTTTGGGGTGGAGCCTACGAGGGCCGTGCCCAGGGGGTTGTGAACTTGGGTTCGTTGCTGAGGAGGTGCCATCGTGGGGACAAGAGGGCCAGGAGACACCCGGGGGAGGAGCAGCTTGGTGAAGAGCGAGGACTCCCCAGGGAACAGAGGTTGGGAGTGGTAGGGATGGAGAAAACCACCCCAGGGGCAGCTACAGCCCTGGTGTGCCAGGGTGCTGGTGCCCGGTGGCCAAACCAACATCTCCCAGGCTTTGGGATTGCTGGGAAGCTCAGACTGGGGGTTTCCAAGCTCTTTGCCTGAGCCTGACAAGCGATGGGACGAGAGGAAACAGCCTCGTGTTGCATCACGGGGGGGTTGAGGTTGGAGCTGAGGAAGGATTTTCTCCCTGCCAGGGTCATCCAGGCTGCCCAGGGGCAGTGGTGGAG
>NW_008606965.1:0-13297 GCF_000691845.1 Merops nubicus | reverse complement strand
CTCCCCCTCCCCCACCATTCTTAATGCTGATTGATCAATTAGCTAGATTGGTTTTCCCATCTTTATATGTATGTGTGTCTGTGTCAACACAGACACTTTATTTAATTTGAAATGTAAAAATAATGCCAAATTCTTGTTTGAAGTTATTAGATGACAATTGCTCATAGAACTATAACCTTACTTATGCAAATCACTAGAGTTCATAGTAAGTCTGACATTTACAGAATTAATGAACTAAATAATTAAGTGACCTGGTAAGCGAATTGGTAAACCAGAACTATTAATCTTTTAATGAATTCTTTACTATCACTTAATAAATTTTTTGCATAATTTTAAAGAATTACAGTAAAGAAACATTAGAATAGAAAATCCATTATGTAAAGGAACGTTGCTTTTATAAATCTGCCATTATGTCTCTTTTTATTGAATTCATTTCCATTCAAGGTTTAGAAAAGTGGCAATTCCTATACTGGTGACTAACAGTCCCCAACATTTTAGTGGCAAGATTTTTTTTTTGCTAAGACAAAAAGTCTAGGATCATTTACTGCTTCAGACAAACCACTGCCTAAAGTGAGTAATTAGCATACAACTGTAATTTAAGAAATCCCCTATTTGATGGTGTGCATCACACATATTTCAGATTTTCAAAGCAATAGTAAGTTAACTAGGCACAGTAAACGACATTGCTGAACCAGTTCCTCTTCGAGGTTATTTTTTTTTTTCTACATGTTGCTAGCTTTCATCTTTCTACAAGCTTTGTACCACATCTCTTACTTCATGTTGGGGTATCTTGAACTCAAATACTCCCTTAGACTCTAATATGTCAGTATGTTTCATATCCTGTCCTGAGTGGTATGTAAATTTGTCTTTCCCCACCTTCTGATTCCACAAAGAAATCAGACATATCAGAGTGGAAATTTGGAAGTGCCATATGCTTCTGTAGATACCATTTTACCATTCAGAAAACCATTACTGTACAGGCTTGAAATCTTTGATGTCTATATGTACCACAGATAACATATGGTATAATACATATGCATTTTTTTGCTACCCACAACATTTCAATTTTTACAAAATTAATACTTATATTTAATCTTCTGTTTGTCTCCTTTGAAAGATGCTATGCAGTGTTACTCATCTCAAACTTACAAAACATTTCAATTTGATATTGAAATGTCATAGGGTGACAAAAGTAATAACGGGAATAATGAAATTAGCATCTGACTAGGATCTTTCCTTTGAAAACTTTTCTCTACAAAGTACAGAAAAGGAGAAGAGCTACTTGTTGTGAAGAAAAAATTGCACTTAGTGGCTCAAGAAAGAAAGGGGTTCTACAACATTTAATTGACATGTGACTCAAGCATCTTTCATTGTAATCCAGCAAGTGGATCGTGTCCACACAAGACCCCTGTGACCTTTCTGAGCAACATGAAACCACCTGAGATATCTGTAACATAGTGCAAATACTTTAAGTTTTGATCTTACAAATGTTCCTAATGATGTTTCCTTTGTAAGCACAAAGGAATGTGGAAAAGACTAGATTTGTCTAAATGACAGTAAACAAAAAGGGCAAGGCTACCTGAATATACAGTTCTTACACTTGCACTTGGGGAACAAAATGCTAAAAATGAAACTCCACACCTGACAGAATCTTACTATTTGAACTGAGTTCAACTTAATTTCCCAAAACTGGTGAAACTTCATAAACAGAAAAATCTAATTCTGCTGACCTATGCTGCACTCACACAGCAGGCTTTTGCAGTTTATTATGCAGGCACAGCAACTGCAGCAGGCAGTAAGCACCCACAAAAAAATTTCCAAAATCACAGAGTACTATCTTGTCCCACAGAACACTATCTTATGTTAAAAAAAAAAAAAAAGGCTGTAAGAAGCAAAACACAGGCAGTATGCAATTCTGCAAGTTCAGTCACTAGTTTTAACTGGTCAAAAAATTTCTACCAGACAAGTTAAAGACTTTTTTTAAAATCACATAAACTTAAGTTTTGAAGATAACTCATTAGGAAGAGGGTGGGAAACATGCAGACAGAATTAGTGGGGCAAGGTAGAATAAGTTTAGTCCATGTGTGAACTATATAAAGGTGTGCACATTTGTAATGTGCACTCCTCTAAACTAATACCCATGTAGAAACTTACCTTAAGTTAAACATCAGACAAGCTATTCAACTTCTCAAATCAAATAGCATGTCTAGAACAAAATATCTATCATACAAAAAGTATTTTCTGGACTGCAGATGATAATGGCATACAGCTAGCCAAGGGCTAGAGGATCCAAGGTCTAGAGGAAATTCAGAACCAAATGGAAAGAACTAAGGAGTTGTGTGAACAGTGGAAATAAGACAGACTCCTTTCAAAAGAAATGGTGCTGACTGACATTTTTTACTTAATTATATTAAGACTGCAGTGTAAGCCAAGGCTAGATATCAAATAATCCATATGGGAGAAAATAGCAGAATGACCTAATCATAGCAAAAATGTCTGTCAAGATATGATCTCCAGTAGAAAATTAAAAATACACGGGACAGAGACGTAACTGAAGATTGGATAGTTTGATTTGTAATACAGTGCAAACCTCAGTTTTATAGAAATCCTTAATTTTTAGAAAAAAAAAGTCCTTCCCCACAACTTAATTGTTGATTCTCTGATGGATGTCTAACACAAATTAACACTGCAATTACTTCTGCAGTAAATACCAGGATCTGTCTTAAGTATTTTAATGAAGATGGTAGGTATTTGCAGATCAAGTAACAACAGAACTAGGGGGAATGGGGCAAAGCTGGAAGTGGGCAGATTCAGGCTGGATGTGACGAAGAAGTTCTTCACCATGAGAGTGGTGAGACCCTGGCATGGGTTGCCCAGGGAGGTGGTTGAGGCCCCATCCCTGGGGGTCTTTAAGGCCAGGCTGGATGAGGCTCTGGGCAGCCTGATCTAGTGGGAGGTGTCCCTGCTCATGGCAGAGGGGTTGGAACTGGGGGATCCTTGTGGTCCCTTCCAGCCCTGACAGATTCTGATCTGTTTTAGCAGAAGACTTTAGAGCCCTAATGGCTCAATGGTTGGACTTGATGATCTTGGAGGTCCCTTCCAACCTAAACGATTCTATGATTCTATAGTTCAGTAGGTTATAAAGGTTCAGTAGGTTTACGGATCTCCTGTAAAGATAGCATGAACATATACAGTGTCACCAGAATCTTTAGAAAACAAGATGAAGATGAGACCAAAAAAAGCTAGATAAGCTAGAACCGTGGAAATCAAGACTTGGCAGAAAGATTATCCTTGGAGATTTAAAAATGCATGAAAAGGCCAATTTTTTAAAAAATGGAATTTAATTTTTGATCCTGGAAGTGAGGGAGAAAGTCACAAAAATTTTGTTTACATGCCATTTAAACTACAGATTAAACTACTTCTCCAAGTACAATGAAACCAGGGGAGGGAGCAGTGGAAATGCCGAGTAATTTATTTTAAAATAAATAAATCAGCCAATGCTGGTAATCGCACTTTATCTCTCTAGTAACCTCTGCAGAAGATTCCCAGCCATAGCAATCACAATAGCCTTTGGCTTCTTTGGAAAATAGAGTATCAGACCACAAAGGGTAAATATGTAACAGCAAATAAAGCATACATGAGTAAAAAGAAACAGTAGAGAGACCAAAGTAAGCATCATTTGTTAAATGGACACTAAAATAATCTTTTTGAGCTCATTATTTTAAGATCATAGATAAAGTGACTCCAAAATGATATCAGTTTAACGTGCACTGGCAGAATCCAATCGTCGGCTCCTTGGATTGGCCAAAGACAGTGTATGAGAGGATTCCCCGGGCTGCCAGTGTCTTCAAACAGAAGCTCTTCAGACCATCAGTATGGGAATTCTCCCTTTGAACAGCTGAGTGATATGCAAAAGATATAAAAACAGATATAAATGCTAATAATTAAAAACTAAATGAATAATACCCAATGCAGAATTTTTAAGAAGGTTGAGAAGGCTTTGGCATTCAGAAGCCATGCCAGCCAGCTGTTATAATCATCTTTAAATGCTCCAAGAAAGAAAGAAGGCATTATTAGCATTATGGAAACAAAGCATGTATCCCCATGGATAAAGGTGTGTTTCTATAATAAAAGCTTCTGCAGTAAACTGAAATGGTTGTACAGTTGAATCTCACTGCTCTGAATGAGCAAAGCAACATTACATTTATTGGTCTGAAGAGACACTGCTAGGAACATATGGTCTTTTATCCAAGCCTACCCAGAGCAATAAACTTTGAAATATCATATCTTACTTTACAGGCAATGAGTATTAAGAGATAAACATTTTTAGCACTGTACTTTCATAAAACGGAAAACATTCAGTCTCTTCTGAAACTGCCTAAGTAAAGTTTTGGTTTCATTTGAAGGTGCATGCTCCTCAGATTAAAACCTCTGCTTGAATTAATTTGAAATAACAAAATCCAAATTAAATAGCTGAAATAATTTATCTTGAAACCTGTGAACTAAGCACGCTTTTGTATGATCTCTAGATAAGTATGATTTATGAGTTTGCTGTGTAATTGTGTCAGGGATATCTACCCTGAAGCTTTTTGACTGGTGTTCCTCATCCCGCTTTCTCTTCCAGCATGTGTGAATACCAGCATCTTCTGCACGCTGTCCAGTCTGTTCTCAGCCACCACATGGCTCTGCCCTCTGCTACAAACAGTCCAAGTAGATACGTACTGCCTTGACATAACTCCACAAGAAATATTTTCAGGCTACAGGTTACCACTGCCACACACTTTTTTGATTCTTCTTTTATATATGGCATTACATACATTATACCTCTTCTCTTGATGAAAACTTAAAGTACCAGATGAAAGCTGAAGGTGGATAACAAAGCAGAATCCAGTATCAAAATACCACTGTCATGGAGACTGGAAAGGAAACTAAGCTATGTGCTGGAAAATCTAATGTATACAAATTTTGAGTTGTCCTTTCTCTAAAAAGAGAAATGGGCATGGCCATAAAAAAAAAAAAAAAATAAAAATAAAATTAAAAAAAACTCAGTTTGCCTAGAAGCTCTGAAATTTAAAATATGAATTGGGATCCAAACCCACAGATGTAACATAGGCCTACTAGTCTGTTGGAGAGATAGCACATCCAGGGAATAACCCTGCCTTTATAGGCATATTAGTGAAATAAAAAACAAAACAAAATAAACAAAATAAACCCAACACCATAGACCACAAATACATTTATCTCCAGTCCTTGCAAAGAACCGTGAGTGTGTTTTGTTGTTGATTTTATCCTTGGCAGTAAAATAATCATGTCACATAAGCAGTGAAAAGAAGCACAACAATGTCATGTTTTCTTAAATTATCTAGGGATTGCTTGACCAGGAAATCACTAAGAAAATCACACCACAGCTGATCAATGACTACAGCACAAATGTCACAGTATTAATAACTTCTTACTGAAAGCTAACTTTGCACTGTGTCCAACATGTAACATGGTGATATAGAACCCCTGGTCTGCAGAGACTTTCCTGCAGCTAGAGGACAGCAGATTTGGGTGACCAGGTAATGAAGCAGAGAAGATGAGGACAGAAGGTGGAGAATCACCTCTCAGCCTTTCTTTCCAAAGCTTAATTTTCAAGCTCATATTTTCTTTCTGGCCTTAATACCCCTGGGAAGAGAGAGAATGTGTGCCATGTCCAGGTACCTAGACCAAGCTACTGTGATGGGGACAGAGCATGAGTGTCTGTGACACAGGTTAATACTACAGCCTCTTGTTGATGTACACCCCTCCCTCAGATGAGATGTTTTAGTAAGAGATGGCCAGGAAAAAGGAATAAGCAGCAGTGCTGGAAAGCTGCTGTGGTGCAGTGGTTGCCATACCACAGAGCAAATATGCACCAGTAAGAAAACTGAACCATTTTATCTTGCAGTTGATCTCAGAAACATGAAGCTCTCTTTCTTTCCTTAGAAAAAATTTGAGTTTGTGGGAAGCCAAAAGAAGGAAAATGGAGGAAAAAAATCCCTAAACCCACCTTCAGAATTCTTTATTCTTAAATTGATAAAATGCTTGTGAACTCACTGCCATAAAAAATACAGCTTGGCAGATCAGGAGACCACAGATGGCAGTCTACCAACAAGACAGTGTGAGATTATCCTTTTCCATCAATAAAGGATACACATGGATATTTGTATATTGCCTGAAGTGTAAAAGGGTCAGAGCTCTCCTCAGTTTACATCATGCCTTCCAAACTCAGTGAGACCTGCAAGGTCAGCCAGCCTGGCACGCTCATGTAAGTTCCTACATACAACACACAGATGACCCCCAGGGAAGGACAGGGAGGAGTGCAGGAGCCCTCCAAAACTGAAGGGGTTGAAGTATTACCACCTGTCTGCAGGTGGTAATACTTCATGCTCAAGAAAATGAAGGAGAGAAGTACATCTGAGGACGTGGCAGCCCTCACCTAGTGTGGCAGTGCTAGGTTTTTCCTGTTTAATTGTTTTTGAAACCTCATACAGATCCAAGTATAAACTAGTTTTCCACAAAACTAATGAAGTACCTTCCTGAGATATCTGAAAATGCTTTCAAGGTGTTTCCCTGCTGCAGGCATGATTTCCTCTTGTCAGCAGATCAGATTGTTCAGGACAAACACTGCATCTTCAAATCTGCCTTCCCTTGCTCCTTGCAAGTGTGTGCCTTCAGCAGGCACCATCACGTATGATATCACAGAGCCAGGAAAAAGACATTAGAAATTAGCTGTAAATGCACAAGACATTTCTACTGTCAAGGACTAGAAAGTGATCTGAATTGTACACTTCGTATTCAAGACTTCACAGGTCCACTAAGGAGCCATTTCACCAGCCAGCAGAGAGCAACATAGTAGTATACCTCCTATTGCCTGGCCATCCTGCTCAATCCAAAAATACTCCCTTGCCTATTGAAGACAGTTCTATAGTTCCTGTACACTACCAGGACAGTGCAAAGAGACCCTGCTGGAGTTTTTCCCTTATTTAAGTTTGCTGTGGCTGTAAGATTATATCACTTGCAAAAACTCAGCCTTAACTTCAGGAAAGCCTGATCCATATTTCCATCATTGCAGTAGTATGAGACCATTACTACTATTATCATCATTATTATTATTTTAATTATTATTATAGGCACTTATTTTATTTTGGGGTTCAGAAAAATCCAAAAATCCATTTTTTGTTGACATTATGAATATTTAATGTAAACTCACAAATAAAAGTCCATAGTCATTTTCATGTTATGAAACCTAGACCCGAGTGCAGAAAGCTTGCCTGGTATATATGGTGATTAAAGAAAATTCCATTTATCTTACATGGTATTTTCTAGTTTATTTCCCAAATCTCCAGAGAATTTTCTGAACTGCCTTGAGGACTGGAAGAGATGGAGAAAGAATTTCCAATGGTCTAGAAGGCCCAAAGCAGCATTTCCAGTGCCAGAATGTGGATGAAAGGTGTGTTGGCCTGTAAGCTTGCCTGTGATGACTAAATAGTGGTGGTATTATGAGATGAAAAAATAGTGTACAAGGCAAGGCTCAGATGAAATAGATTCTGACTTACCTGGCAAGTCTAAATAATTTAAAAGCACAAAGCAGATCTAGCTTGCTAGAACGAGTAAAGCGCATCCTGCTGTGAGTTAGGAGACCTATATTTTATCATTTTAATATTTGTTTACCATTTAACATCAGTTTAGCATTTTGGACTACAAGGAAAGAGATTGGGGGGGTTCAGTGGAGTGCAAGGACAGTAAGTTAATACTTGCTCATGAAAGAAAAAAGTAGCAACAGTTGTGGAGAACACAAAGTAAGTGACATATCAGTGATTATTTCTACCACAGTGGTCTCCTGAAATCCTGACCCAGGCTGAAGTCCTGCTCACCCAAATGGCAGCTCCCCTGATGGTTTCCTTTAAACAAATACACTGTGAGACAGAAAGAAGTATATTCACTGTCCTGTGACATACAGGCTGCCATGAGAGACATTAGGATTGAGCTACAAATGTAAGACCATCCTATTTACTTTATCCTTAGTATTTTACTTCATTATCATTCCCAAAACACCTAGGATTTATGAATTCTGACATTCCTTCAGTATAAAGAGCAGAGGATACTTTTAAGCCTCTTGTCCCCCATGCCAGTACCTTCCAGCTCCTTTGTTCTCTCCCAAGCAAGAACAGCTGTGTACCTTCTTTCTAAAACTCCTTTTCCCCTTGAGTCTACCTACCAGTCACCAAATTCCCTACTCCATCGCTAACTTCTGGACAGCCCAGAGATGGGTAGTACTGTCTTTGAAGCTTTCCATGCTGCCATTCTCCTACCAATCCCTCCCAGCCCTCACACAAGTGGGATATACTGATCACTGAGCACTCTCCACAAGTATCAGCAAAGTCATTTCTCAGGGATATGCAGCAAAGTTAACCCATTGGTGCTTTACTTGCAAGCTGATTTGATTGTTAATGATGCAAAGCACATAAGAGTTTTTAACTAAAATAATATACAGAGCAAAGTTAGTCTATTCTGTAGATGGCTCTTACCTCCTAGAAAACTCTATAATGATGACAAATACAGAATACTCACCCCTAAGCTTAAACTAAATATGAAATTCTCTGTACTTAAATTTTCATCTGTGGTTTGATGCATATGCATTTTACTGAACTGTAGCACATAAATATTTTTACAGAAACATTGCCTGAAGAATGTATTCCTCCCTTTCTTGTTCAAAACTCCCTTAGAAAAAATACAACTTTTGCATGTTGAAGACAAAATAAGGGATTTAGTCAACAGTTCACAAAGCTCCTTTGATGTAGTTAAGATATTATTTCTGTTTCCAAAGTGAAGCAGTACATGAAGTAGCACGTGCCAGTTATTTCTAAATTTTTAAATCCAATTAATTGTTCTAGTTACAGTACCACTAATTTTTATCTAGCTGATTAACTACAGAATAATCCAAATACATTTCAAATTATAAATCTTTCATGATTTGGGAGATTTTATACAAATGTACATTTGACAGTGCTAATTTAAAGCAAATATCAAGCTTGATTAAACATTCCCAAGATAAGAAGGATAAACGATTGAATTATTTTATAGATTTATCTACCATTGATATGATGTTATAAACAGAAATATTTTGATGTTCATCATAAATTTTTAAAAATAATTCTTTGGGAAACAGCCAAGAAGGACTAGAGAATTAGGTCAGAATGTATGCACAAAACATTTGTATTCTTTGCTATATAAACACTAATTTATTTATTGAAATAATACACTGTTAATTATTTATTAAAGAAATTATAATTTTGCTGAGCTTCCTTCTGAAAGAAAAAAAAGATCATTAAAATGTGGCTAATGCAATAGTCAAGGCTATGATTGTTTCACATCTCTGCCTCCCAAATGTTTGCCAAGTATTTATTTGCAAATCACTATCTGTTAAAATATAATCTGCATCAGAGCATCTCCAGCAAGCAAGTGAATTACAAAGTGTTTTAGCAAGCCTTAAGTACTGTAAAAATATTCAGGATTCCCCATCACACTTTCTATCCCCATATGTGGGAGAAAGCACTCTTTAGGGATCTTTTTTCTGGGATTGTTGCTAAGAATGGTAAATTTCACTTTATTACTGACTATTTCCCCAAATCAAGGCTTTTAAAAATGCAGATGTACAAAACACTATTCAGTAACAGAGGAAAGGGAGGGAAAAGACTCTTTGTGAGAAGTGACATTACACACAGAGACTTTTTTCCTGTTTTCTTTTTATATGTATGTTTTTTTAAACCAAGGAACACGACTGATTCACTGAAAGTGTTTAGAACTCTTCTGAGCCAAATCAATTCTCCAGCTAAAAATTAGATAGACTTCACACAAATGCTCAAGTAAACAGAGAAAGCAGAAGCATGAAAACACCCATTACCAATAAAAATCACCCACGTTTCCAGCTGGAGAGTGAGTGGAACCACAGTCAACAAGACAGAAATATGCGCCGGCACGTTATTCTCCGGGGCGGTGCTGTAAATGAGACAGTGTCCAGGGATGGCTTGCCTATCCTAATCTCAACTGGCCTCTCTAGTTAACACATTTAAACAAAAACATGGATTTTCTGCAATCTATTACGATGCTTGATTAATTTAAGCATCAGGGTAGATAACCCTTTTTCTCCTGTTTTCCATAGGATGCACTTTAAATGAACATGTTTTTCTAATGATGTAATTTCATTTTGTTTCATTAATTCTACTGAAAAACAAGTAATATTGCATCCAGCTAGTGCATTAATAAATATAACATGAAACTGGTTAATGCAGCACACATTTCTCTCAATATTAGTTAGCTCTGTGTTACATTGCAAACCAAGATTAAAGTATCATGTGTTTAGTTTACTTTTGCTTTTTGCAATAGTATGGACTGATTCAGTGTGGGAGGGAGAGTGCGTAACATTTGTGTCAGAATTACTGCTATATATTCTTTCTTATTTTGCAGAGTCTGCTTGCCTGGTGGTTGGTTCATTGATCCACTTTGCAAGTGGTATTAAACCAAATTCTTCACTGAACTCCAGGAAGAATAGACTTATTGTGTTTTCCTTGCCTAGGATATCAGTTATCAAAGCAACAGATCAGGTTAGTTCGTCAAGACATTGCATTTTATGTACCAGCACTTGTTCCTGAAGTTTTCTTTCAGGACTTTGCCTACAGCCTTGTATAACACTGCAGTCTGACTAATATGTCTCCAGTATTTAAGCTACCATATGTCCCCACCATCATCTAAAATATAAGGGCTCTATTTGCTAATCCTTGTCAGGCACTTCATCACTATACTTAACATCTATGCTCAGATCACTGCCAATGTACCTGCACTTTCATGCTCTTTACAGAAAACACTATATTTGTTTTAAACTTGATGCTACACATGAACCATTTTATTCTTGTCCCCCTATTCATTACACTATGGTTGAGTTTCTCCTATGTTCTCTTTTATATTTATACATACATGGCTCGGGAAAAAAAAAATTTTATGAGGTTTGTTTTAATTTACAAGGTCTAATTCAGCTTGACTTTCGGCACTTACCTCTACTTTTCTATTTTCTGGCCTTGCAGACATAGTGTACTCCCTGTCCCTTTAGGCTATCTGCTTATTCCTCCGACTCTTTCACAAGTGGTTATTTATTCAGTCAGCTCTGGAGGCCTTCCCTGCAAGATTTTCCCCTTGATTAAGATGCAAGTTCCAGACAGTTTTCACACCTTTGATTTAAAGAAATTTCACGCCTTCTCCACATTAAAATCCCTAAGCTCTTTAATCCAGTTGACCTCATTAACTAGTTTCCTTAATTTTTCAAAGTTTACCCTTTTGAAATTGAGATCCTTACAAGCTTGGATGCAGCTGTGCTGGTGGGAGTGGCAGCTGCATCATGTTGCAGCTGCTGTGCTGGCATGTGGGTTGGTGCCCATACCACACTGAGTGGTGCTAATGGGAAAGGATGCAGCCCCTTGTGCCCCAAGCTAATTCCCTTCCAGCTGATTAAGCCGAATAAATTGGTGATCAGTTGATACTTTTTTTTTCTCTACCAGCTCTGTCTTTATGCCCCCATTGCAAAAAAAAGCCAACATACACCTGAATTATTTGTTGCCTGTTTGGAGGAGGACTCTCATCAGTTTTACTGATACTTCTAGCCTGCTATATCACCTTGTTCATGACTGTAAATGCTTTTATTTATTTTTTTCTACAATACAAGTTTTTACCCTATGCTTTAAAAGAAAGTTCAAGACCTTCTGCAGTTGTCAATTGCTGCTCAGTCTGGAAAAGTTTTTCCTTATCTGTGACAGAAGTGTATTGTATCACAACCCAAGACACTGAGGGCTTGTATTAGAAGTCTGTTCAAAGTGAAATTTGTCACAAAATAACAAAGTATTTGGAATCAAAAGGTGAATTAATGTTGATTTGTCATAATACCTACAAATATTGAAAAAGTACATTGCCTTCTTAAGAATGGATTGCTAACAAGATTCAAGATCCTTAAATCTAGAAATAAACTACAAGAACTAATAGCATAAAACTAGAAGGTGAGGAAGACTTGTTATTGCACCTGGATCTTCCTAAGAACAGCAGATGATTCATTCTAGTACAAGTGCACCCTGTTCTGCCAATGACTAGGCCTAACAAAAGATACACAACCAGCAGGAAAAGAAACCAATAAGTAGACTGTATTGTAAGCAAAAACATCATGACATGAATGACCGCCAGGGGTACAAACAAGTCAACCAGCTCCTATATAATTGACACCACCCCCAACGATCCCACTGAAGACATGATTTGACCCACAACAGGTGGTATGAACAGAGAACTGAGGTTTCCTATAGTGGTCATGGGAAACAGCCAAACCAGCAAGTTAAACATATAAGAAAAAGGTGCCCACATGGCAACTGTCACCCAATCAGCCCACGTTCACAAAGGTCTAACAGACCAGGGCCCAGCTTCAGGAAGAGTCAGGAGGTCTGCCCTGAACCAAGAAGCTCCAGGGAGTGCACTCCACAGACAGACACTCCTGACTCCCTGCAAGTGGTCCCAGCTTTTATCCCCAAGCAGACACCTGACCTTTGCCAACTCAGTGCGGGACCCCTGGGGCTCATTTCCCTTCTGGCTCTCCCTGCAGGGCCGGCCGCACCCTGGGGGGAAGCTATAAGGCAAACTCACCCCCTCTGTATGAAGGGCTGTGGGAATCACCCATGTGTCAACCTTAATTCGGGGCTCGGGGGTCAAACCCCAGCATTTTGCACCCTCAGCAGCTCTGCTCACCACACAAAGCTGAGTGGTGCAGTTGACACACTGGAGAGAAGGGAGGCCACCCAGAAGGACCTTGGCCAGTGTTAGAGGTGGACCCCATGCAAACCTCATGAAATTCAACAAGGCCAAGTGCAAGGTCCTGCACATGGTTTGAGGAAATCTCAAGCACCAATACAAAGTACCAAGTGGATTGAGAGCAGCCCTGTGGAGAAGGACTTGGGGCTCTTGGTGGATGAAAAACTGGATATAACCTGGCAATCTGCACTCATAGCCCAGAAAGCCAATCGCCTCCTGGACTGCACCAAGAGAAGCATGGCCGGCAGGTCAAGGGAGGCGAATTTTCTGCTCTGCTCCACTCCAGTGAAATCCCACCTGGAGGGTGTGTTCAGCTTTGGAGTCCGCAGCATAAGAAAGGCAGGGACCTGCTTGAGTGGGTTCAGAGAAGGACCACAAAAGTGGTCAGAGGACTGGAACACCTCTGCTACATAGAATCATAGAATCATTTAGG
>NW_008606964.1:0-4283 GCF_000691845.1 Merops nubicus | reverse complement strand
TCCCTTGGTTCATGACAGGTGCTCTTAAGGATAGAAAATAGTCTGCTTTTAAATTAAATTAATGTTTGAAAAAGCTATTTATAATTAAGAAACAAGTAAAGAAAATATACATTCTTTCGTGTATGATTTGCTTTAAACACAAATAATGTCCTTGCTTCAGCTAGTTCTTTTCTCCAAACGTAAACTATATCCTCCTCAACTAGAAGATGAACAGCACTTTCTTTGAACCAGAGCAAAGACGTACCACCAGTGATGAATCCTGACAGTTTATGTCACAGTGAAAACATAAAGAACATAAGTCTTATGACATAAAGAAAAGTTGGGCTTGGTAGTCTAAGTGCCTTTAGGCATCCACCTCTGTGGGTGTAGGAAAACAATGTTTGAGTTATACAGTCAAATGAAGCTTTTTGTGCTGGAGATGCATGCATATGAGCCACATATATTTCTGTAGTTAATACAGGGGAATTAGGTTGACTTCTCCTAATGCAGACTTCTAACATCAGTCAGATGATGTGCTCTCATCTCTGTAAACTACTAGCTCACTTTTAAATTATATAGATACAATTACAGTAATGCACAATTTGTTTGGAAATTTTAGGGTAATGAACATAGGTGAGACAATTTCCTGCCTGCTCTCAACTTTCATAGCTGTTAGCTTTTCTTTTAGTGTTCACAGACCTGTAGGCTACTTCTATAAAAACGTTTATAAAGGAAACTACTAGGTCTTTTTTTTTTTTTTTTTCCCTGTAAATACTTCTTAAATATATTTTTAGAAAAGCTATTTTGTAGCTTTAAATGTTTAACAGACATTTAAATTTGTGGAATGTCTTTATGTATATCAGATATTTGGTTAGGTGAGATTTCTGTATGCTTGATATAAAAAAAAAAAATTAACAATATCTCAATAGGCATTACATCAGTTGCAAGTACAGCTCAAATTCAATCCAACTTGATAACACGGAAGTTGCACCGGTACTTCTCAGAGACTTCAGTGTCTTCTTATTCACTTAGTCTTGTCATATGTTCTTCATATAAGCAACCCTAAGGAAAGTATTAGGAAGGGCTAATTCACTACTATGTCCATTAAAGAAAGACTTTTGAAACCATCAAACCTGATTTTTTTTACACTGTAAGTGACAAGTAATTTTTTGACAAACATCTGAAAACCATGGGATAAGAATATAAGGTAGAGCATGTGTTTTGGATGCTAAGTCGTGGAGGAATGGTGAAGAGGCTGCAGTTTCACGAAGAACTTAGCCAATCGGATGTTTTGGTGTTTCTAAAATAAAAAACTAAATTAACTCTCCTTGCTTTTCTACCTACCTTTCCAGGTTTTATTTCTTTCCACTTCTAATTTTTTTTGCCGTGGAGGTCTGTGTTGTGTTCTCTATTATGCTATCTCAGTGTATGAAGAAATGCAGCTCATTAACCTACAAAAACTGTCTTTCTGTGTGTTTGTTTTTGTTTGTTTGTTAATTTATATTTTTGTTTGTTTTTCTTGCTGTTTGTGTTTTTTTGATAGCACCTAAATCATCTCACAGTGGTATCTCATGAGAACCAGGAATGACTCTAGGGACAGTGGGATTATGGAGCCAATACTAAGGAAGGGAAAGATGATGAAGGAGAGAGTGGACCTCCTTTGGACAGTGTCAAGCCTTGCAAAGCACCTTGTGAATATACTTCAATGAGATAGATCTCAAGATAGATCTCAATGAACTACATCTTGTGAAACTATAGCTGAAAGAGCACAGGTGTTATAGAAGAGCTTAAACAATAACAACAAATATTCACCTTGAGCCTCCTGTGGTCCAGTTTGCACCCATTACCCTTGTACATCACTAGCATCACCAGCATAACAGGAGAAATTATGTAGACTTTTTGAAATAGTTGGGCATTTTGAAATATTTTGCATATATTCTTTAAGAATAAAATTATGAGTTTAAAACAAATTCTGCTTGAAGTGTGAAGAAAGATATTACTCTTTTGAAAGGGATGTTGCTGTCATTTTGATGTCAAGATGTGCATTTATGGTCATTCATTAACTGCCCACTTATTTTGTTCCGATGCAAATATCTAGAGCTTTCAGAAATCAGTTTTTTCCTCCAAAGAATTTTTGTAATTTGATATGATTGTAATAATAAATCCATAATTGTTTTAGTTGATTGAAGACTTATATACCCATTCTTAAATTAAACATGTAAATAGGCTGGTAAATGTTGCAGGCATTAGAAAAGTCTGTGAAATGAACACTGAATCCCATCCCACAGTTCTCAGCTAAGCTGAGGAAGGTTTAATTTGGAAGGGCAAGCCTGTGCTCCGAAGAGACTTTTTTCCCATGCATTTATTTATTTATGTTTTATAGATTGCTATTGCAAAAACAAAAAAAAAAATGAAACCCCGTTGAAAGAATCACATTTGATATATCTTTCTGAATCTACTTAAAGACAAGAAAAGTACCTCAAGACTTTCTAAGATCCTTAGCCTGAGTACTCATTAATGACAGTAGTTGCTTTATATTCTACTTCACAGTCTTCATCTGCAAAACTTTTTTTTAAAAAAGAAACAAAACCACAACTGTTTGCAGGTTCATCATTCACTTGATCAGCCCTCAGTGGCGTTACAAATATGAAATATGGAAGTAAAGTTAGTAATGTCAGAATCTCAAGATGTGGATATGAGCAGCTGGCACAGAAGCTCCTTCACTTATTTGTGGGATACTAGAGTCCCCAATAGTATCTGACTGTGAAGTCAATGGGAATTGCTGTTTTATTTCACCAGAGAATTCTTCACCAAAGGGAGAAGAAAGGACCTGCCTCATAGGAAGAACTAACATCAGAAAAATTCCAAACCCTACTGACGCTGCATTTCTCAAACTTTGATTCTGTTGAACAATTGCCAACTGTGTGTTATGTATTTACATCCAGTAATACTGATGGGAGACTTGTCGTATATGTTGGACTTTGCTGAAAAAATCTGATTTTCATATCCTACAAATCTGTGGAGAAAGTATAGTTTTTGATATCAGACTATGAAATATAATTGAAAAACATTTTAAAACTATCCGAATATTTAATTTCAACATATAAAGTATTTTTAAAGACCCTTTTTTTTAAAGGTAATTCAGAGCCAATTAAAATAGGAAAAAAAATTGAGATTTAAATATTTCAAACTCAATTCTATCAAACCATTTTGATTGACCTACACTGACTTTTAAAGGTGGGGGGTTTTATCTTCATTTGGCAGCATCATTTTTCTTCTGAAAGTCTACACAATTTGCATTATGATAAACTTGTCTTTGCTGTACTAGCAAGATATTTGCCAATGTATGTGCTGTAAGGACACTTGTACATGTTAGGTGTGTTCTTTTAAGAAATAAAATTACACTCCTCTAAATGTTTGTGTCCACTTAGCATTTTACAGGTACTCTTAATCTATTATGACTTCTGTAAGACTGGACTTCACCCTTGCAACATTATAAGTGGCAATGCTTCCCTAGCACAGAAGGAATGTAAACCTTGCTGTTTTACATAATTTCTGTCCGGATTTGATGGAGACAGGTGTTTTTCCTCATAATTCGTAAATAGGATAGTTTTGGGTTTGTTGTGTTTTGAAATACCAGCCTTTATACCTTCTTTTTGCCTGTGTTGGTAGGTGACCACTTCCATGCTCTGTGTTTCACCCTTTGCATGCCTTATTGCATGTAATGGGACTGGTTGTGACCCTTCTGTGATTAAGGACACTCTTCATCTCACCTTTATGGTGTAGACTGTATTCTGATTGTTTAGGACATAAATTATGGTGATTAAAAAATCAGAAATTCACACAAGCTCTCAGAAAGGACAAGCTTATAAGATTCAGATAAGCACTTCGTGTTCCAGGGTTTTTTGTTTCATTGGTTGGTTTAGTTTCATGGCTTTGTTGTTTTTCTTTTGGTATGGGGAAGGGTCTTGTCTGGTGTATGTTTTTTTCATGATTGTGTTAAGAATAAATATTAGACTACTTAGATTTAATGTAATTACTGACAATGTAAGAGGACAGACCAAAGATCTTTCTATTAAAAAAAAAAAAATAAAAAAATTGTTCACTGTAAATATATAAACTATCTTAGAAAAAGTATTTAACTACAATGTTTTGAAAATAAGACAAATATGGGAATGATGGCATTATTTGGTCTTGTGATGCTGTGTGATTTGCTTCCAAGTAACTGCTTATGATCTACCTGTTAATTATAACTGAATCTTACCATATACTCTGCCAATGTATCATAGAATCATAGAATCATA
>NW_008606963.1:0-5444 GCF_000691845.1 Merops nubicus | reverse complement strand
TGGTTTGTTTTCAAACCATTACATCCAGTTACAGGAAAGAAGGAATGAGAACAATCTGAAATACAGAAAATTCCACATAAATTTAAGGAAAACCTTTTTTTATGCTAAGAGGATTCAGCACTGGCACAGGTAGTCCGCAGATGGCATGGGGTCTCCAACCCTGGAGATACTCAAAACTGATCTGGACATGGCCCAGGCAACCTGCCTCACTTGTCTTTGCTGAAGGGTTATAGTAGATGATCTCCAGAGATGCCTTTCAACCTCAATGACTCTGCACTTCTACTCTATGCTTCTTACACCTATGCAGGATAGGACTTACCTATGTGACTCCTGTCAACCCAGGTGACAGGAAAAGGGGTTGAGAGCTGAAGAGAAAGAAAGTGGCAAGATAGACACTTCAATGCCAAGATGATAAACACACACACACACAAACACACAAAAAAAAAGGAAAAGAAAAAGAAAAAAACCTTCACCTTTCTCTGTGACTAGCTTTACATTGATGCAGTAAATAAAGATGAAAATACACAGTATTTTTATGCAGTTGAATAGTTCAAAGTTATTCTCCAATGTGAATAAATATGTTCTTTCAAACTACACAAAAGATCTCTATTTCCTGTTTCCTTGATGGTTACAAAGTCACTTTTATCATTCACAACATAAATGAAAGTGGATCCAAAATCCTGCTCAATGCAAGCAGTACTTTTCACACATACTTTTCTTTAACAGCTAAGACTTCCCTTTCGAAAGTAAGATCCCCTTACAGGGGATGCAAGGATATAGAAGATGACAATTACTCTCAAGACTTACATAAAATCAGATGTTTTGTTCTTCTAAATTGGTGCAAGTCCAAGTCTATTGTCTGCTTTTACTTAATAATATGATTCTACTAGAGACTTTCCTATTAGTTTTATGCATAATTCTGTACAAGACTAAAAATATAAATGGACTAAACTGAAAACAGCATTTGGTAAGGACTGGTGCACAGCAGAGCAGAGAGGGGATGCACTTCTGTATCTCTGAACTGTTCCAAAAGCACAAAAGCAGAGCTCGGGGTTCTCCAGTTGAGATTAAATACGAAAAAGCTCAGAAAAACATTTCTTGTCAATGTTAGGTAAGAGGCAGAAATGTTTCTAGTGTCATGCAGACTTCAGGAGTAAATGAAAGTTCGTGCAGATATGACAGGCAAAAAAATCTCAGGAAGGATATTTTTCAAGCAGACAACAGCTAGATCTTATCTTATTTTTCCTGTATTTTTCTGTTTCTGAATGAGAGCATATCCTTGAGTGACCTTTCATGAATTATAAGTGATACTCACTTCCAAGTTATGCTGTAGGCATAATTTTCTTAAGTGCCATCATAGTTTAATGGGTACTTCACTGGCTTAACTTCACACTCAGAAGGATTCTTATATTACATGTGCATAAAATTATTTAATAAGGGAATATTCACATGATAGTGCCTAAGATGGTAGGAGGCTTGTTATAACAAACTTGACTTTGATACTTCCCTTCAGTTCTAACATGCATTTTATTACAGAAAAAAATAATACATTTAGAAATCACACAAAGTAATTTTCTGGAACAATCTACATTTTGTAAAACAAAAATTAAGCATGGATTGGTAGTTGAGTTTAATTACCTGAAACATCAGCACTCAAGCTGGCTTAGAAAACAGCAAAGGATGAAACTTTTCTGTTGTGAAGATGAACTTGAAAATACATACATACACACAATTATCTACTGGAGAAAGGTTATTGAGACAGAGAAGATACTAAAAACAGTATTTTGGAGAAGGAAGCTATTCACAACACAACCAGCATCTCAGTATAGCACAGCTATTCACAATAAAAGAGATCTTTACACAAACTCAGCTCAAGTACCAAAAGCAATTTCCACCTCTACAGTACCTCTAGCATATTTTTGTATTCTATCATTAATTCCTAACTCCTTTTTTGTATGAACTGCAAATCTCTGCTTAATACACCAAGAAAAAGTTCTGCGAAACCCACCTCTCACACCTGATCATTTGGGCTACAGCTCAAACATAAACCTCCTCAGACTTCTCTTTGTATGTAAGCAAGGAACGATTTAATTTTCCCTCGCAGTCATTGCTTTCCTAAGCAATCTCAAACCATTACATTACACGCAAAGTCTTCTCAAACTGCATTCATAATACAACCAATAATAAACAGAAATCAGAGTATCTGTTCAAGCAGTAGCTGAGCCACACCAGAGACTTACACCTATTAATATCTCTGTGTCTAGGACCTTCCCTAGACAGGGATAACTGCAGATCCCAAAGTATTATCACAGTTTTTATCAGCAGTCCTTTATCCTAGATACTCACTTTGCACATCAGATGGAAACATACCTATGACTGCTATCTACGTCAGTAAAGGAGAAAAACATGGTTGTTTGTTTTTCTGTTGTCTTTTATTCCTTTGGAGGCTGCTGTTAATTCACTTGCTAGACAGAAATTTCCATGCAGGTCCCAAAGATGAAGAATCATCCAGGATACATGGCCATATTAGCCTTGTTTGCAAATTTTGAAAACTATCCCATCCGTATTTTTTTTTACCTTTTGTCATGTAAAAACTCAGATTAGGAATAGTTTTGTTTATAAATAATTATTTTCTTCTTTTCCAAAGCAAGTTGTACTTACATATTTATCTATCACTTACCTAAAACGTAATTTGGAAGGAATATTGAAATTTTGCAAGATGTATTAACTAAAAATTAGCACATTTAAGGAATGACACGTCCCATCTAAAACGCAGGAAAATGTAAAACCAGACTGGGTATGCTATAGACCAAATTATTTTGTTGCCATTTCCTGTAGTATACATAACATCGACATTAGATGCAAGGAAGTACAAATTGGAACAGAGATTGTCTCTGGCCTCAGAGCTCTCAGGGGTCTATGTAAGCCCTTAAATCACAATGACTGAAACTATTAGAGCCTCAGGTCCACACATTTTGCTGTTTCAATACTTCTACAAAGCTAATATCATGTTCATTAAATGAAGACCACTTCACAAAGAGTAAACATTAAGTATTGAAGCATCCTGGTTAAAGCTTCTGTGACCTTTTCAGATGGTATTCTCAATACTTCTCCTGGACCCAGCATCATTTCCTTGGTCTACTTCCTGTAACAATATGGGGAGATTTCAGCTGGAAAATATTGCTTTTAATGGAATGATTTGATCTTTTCACTGAATAGAAGAATTTGAGCTAGAAAGAAAGTCTTTGTTTCAGCTTTTATAAGCTTGAAGTACCATCAAGAAGATGAGGTACTTCTCATTTTTTTCACATCACTTCAAAAGGACATTAGGACCTAAAGCAATCACACTGCAAGCCTGTAATCAGTGCTTCAGCATTCTAAAGTAGGTAAAAATCACTGGAAGAAGCCAAGGGCAAGGTATGACAAACATCCCTAGGAAATGTTGATGTCTCTATCCTGTTATTCCCAAAGGTGTTCATAGAACACACTGTTAAGAGCAAAAAAAGAAAAAAAGATAGCAGTGTTCTTTACCAATTTTAGATAAGCACTTGCAAAATTTGGCAGGCTAGGGGTTCATGTAAAGAAGCTGACAAAATGTGAGAGTGATGCATACATGTTTGGTGGGTGCTCTGGGTCAGTGGGCAGCAGCTGGCATCCCTACCTGCTGGTGATGACCCACTCCTGAGGCTGCTGGCGCTCCACCAGTAGCAGGACAGCTCACAGCTCAGCAGACTCATAGCAGCTGAAATCAAAACCAGGGTCCCAGAACATGCTGCATTACGAGTGGAGCACTTCCAGAGCTGACTTGTGTGTCATCCATCTGCCTCTCTCCCAGCAGAGGTCAGAGGAGGGCAGGGAGATCTGGTGCCTATAGCTAAACAACTCCTGGCTGCATGCCTTTATGCAGTGCAGCCAAAGGAGTTAATCTCAAACCCTAACAATGGTTCAAATTGCTGTGACTCCAGATAGTGCCAAGAGCCATGCACACGAGTATGTATAAAAAACATTAGATCATGAGACCACAATGTTGATGGGCTCAATAGCCCAACTGAAGTGCACCTACACCAATGCACACAGCATGGACAACAAACAGGGGGATCTGGAAGCCATTGTACAGCAGGAAAACTATTATATAGTTGCCATCACAGAAACATGGTGAAATGATTTGCATAACTGGAGTGCTGCATTGGATAGCTATAAACTCTGCCAAAGGGATAGGGCAGGAAGGAGAGGGGGTGGAATGGCCCTGTATTATTAGCAGGTGTTTTAATTGTCTGAGCATAATGATACTCATGATAGGGTTGAGTGTCTGTGGATAAGAATCAGGGGAAAGGCCATCCAGGCAGTTATCATGGTGGGAGTTTGTTATAGACAGCCCAACCAGGAACAAGAAGCAGACAAAATAATCTAAAAGCAGCTGGGAGAAGTGTCACAATCACTAACACTAGTTCTCATGGGAGACTTCAATTTACCACATGTCTGCTGGAAGTACAATACAGCAGAGGTAAAACAGACTAGGCGGTTCCTTGAGTGTGTGGAAGGTAATTGCCTGACACAGGTGGTGAGTGAGCCAACTAGGGAACGCTCAGTGCAGGACTTGTTCACAGAGAAGGAATTGTGGGAGATGCGAAGGTTGAAGGCTATCTTGGGCATAACAAGCATGAAATGATAAAGTTTTCAAATCTTCAGTAAGTAAGGAGGTGTGTCAGCAGAACTGACCAGAGAGTGGAGAGTGGTGGAGGCCCCATCGCTGGGGACATTGAAGATCAGGATAGATGAAGCTTTAAGTAGTTTGATCTAGCTTGAGATGTCCCTGTTTATTGTGGGGAGGTTGGACGAGATGACCTTTGGAGGTCCCTTCCAGCCCAGACATTCTATGATTCCATGAATTGCTACCTGGGACTTCTGTGGGGCAGACTTTGACCTGTCTCCGAGACTAGCTGACAGAGTCCCTTCAGAGGTAGTCCCAAGAGGAGGTAGTCCCTTGCCCTTGAAGAGCAAAGGAGACCAGGAAGGCTGGGCATTCCTCAAGAGGCAAATCTTTTAAAGCACAGGAGCAGGCCATCCCAGTGTGCCATAAGACAAGCCAGCAGGGAAGCAAACCAGCCCAGCTAAACAGACACCTTTGTCTTGAACTCAGAAAGAAAAGGTAAGTCTATGGCATATTGAAAAACAGGCAGGCAACTCAGGAAGATTACAAAAATTCTGGAAGGATGTGCAGGGGGAAATTAGAAAGGCCAAAACCCAACTAGAATTCAACCTGGCTACTGCCATAAAATGAAATAAAAAACGTTTCTACAAACACATTAACAACAACAGGAGTATTAAGGAGAATTTCTGTTGGATGCAAAGGGAAATATAGTGATCAAGGATGAGGAAAAGGCTGAGGTACTGGATGACTTCTTCATCTCAATCCTTAACATCTGTATCAATTATCTGGATGA
>NW_008606962.1:1053-1330 GCF_000691845.1 Merops nubicus | reverse complement strand
CGAGCCTCAGCAAGCACCAGATCACCCACGTCGGGGAGCGGCCCTTCACCTGCGGCGAGTGCCGGAGGAGCTTCCGCCTGCAGATCAGCCTCATCATGCACCAGAGGATCCACGCCGGCAAGAGCGAGATGGCCTTCCTGTGCCCCCAGTGCGGGAAGAACTTCACCCGGCCCTCCCACCTCCTGCGGCACCAGCGGACTCACACCGGCGAGCGGCCCTACCAGTGCAGCCAGTGCGAGAAGACCTTCAAAGAGCAGTCCAAGGTCAACAACCATTA
>NW_008606962.1:0-461 GCF_000691845.1 Merops nubicus | reverse complement strand
CTCCTCTTCCTTCTCCTCCTCCTCCTCGGCTCATCTCTCCCACCCTCCCTCTTACCTCCCACCCCCGGCTCAGGGCATGGACATCACGGAAGCTTTGTGTGGTAGCGCCGCTGGTCTGGTGGAGACGGCTAGGCTGATTGGGAAATAAATTAATTAATTAAAGCAAGCAACGCGCGGCAAAATTAAAAGATTATATATATCTAAAATTAACCGAAGGAGCTGGTTTCGGGGGAATCCTCACCATCAGAGAGGAAAAAAAAAAAAAGCAAAGCAAACAAGACACCAGAAAGAAACCTGTGCAGGGTGTTTGGCCAGAGTAGGACTCGTAACTGCTTTTTAAATCTACTGTTTGTTTTTTTAATAAATGTGGAGGAACTTTTTATTTGATAAGCAAACTTAGGATCGCCAAGATTTTTTTATTTTATTTTTCATTTTGTTTCGTTTGTTTTGTTTTGTTTTTT
>NW_008606960.1:0-617 GCF_000691845.1 Merops nubicus | reverse complement strand
ACTCAACCCAACCCCAAACTCAACCTGGACTTCATCCCAAACTCAACCCAATCCCAACCTCAGCTTCATCCTAGCTCAACCCAACTCCAACCCCAACCCCGGCTTCATCCCAACTCAACCTCAACCCAACCTCAGCTTCATCCCAACCCAAACTCAACCCAGCCCCAGCTTCATCCCAGCTCAACACAGCCCAAACTCAACCTCATCCCAACCCCAAACTCGACCTCAGCCCAACCTCAGCTTCATCCCAGCTCAACACAGCCCAAACTCAACCTCATCCCAACCCCAAACTCGACCTCAGCCCAACCTCAGCTTCATCCCAGCTCAACACAGCCCAAACTCAACCTCATCCCAACCCCAAACTCGACCTCAGCCCAACCTCAGCTTCATCCCAGCTCAACACAGCCCAAACTCAACCTCATCCCAACCCCAAACTCGACCTCAGCCCAACCTCAGCTTCATCCCAGCTCAACACAGCCCAAACTCAACCTCAGCCCAACCAAGCCCCAAACTCAAGCTCAACCCAACTTCATCCCAACTCAACCCAACTCAACCTCCAACTCATCCCCACTCAACCCAACCCATCCCATCTTGACCCAACCTCAACCCAACTCAAC
>NW_008606959.1:739-1819 GCF_000691845.1 Merops nubicus | reverse complement strand
TGCTGGTTCCCCAAAGTCAGCAAAATTCCCAGTTGGTCGCGAGTGGGTTTTTGTCATTGTTTCCCATGGATGAAGCCGCTCACGCCTGTTTGCGAAGCTGCTCCACTGAGCCTGCAAGCTCTCCCTGTGTTAAAGCCACACCCTCTTCTCAAGCTGCTTGCTATACATTGCAGTTCAAATAGAATTACAAAAGTCCTCTCCATCTACTAAAACTCCACTGTTTGCAAAGACACACCTATCTTTTCTCCTGTCACTGGGAAGGTCTCTGGTTCTGCTGGAAACGGGGCTAAAACCCTCATCTAGCCACTGCCCTGTCCCCTGACTGCCCGAACTTTCCTGACTTGCTTTCCCTTTGCTCCCAGGATTATTCAGGGGAGGGCAAGAAGGAACTAGGAACTTTATATTCTCTTCTTTTCCACCCATACAACCTACAGGCAGGGGTTTCTTTCCCTTCTGTCTTTTTGTCAACACACAGCATTAACATGTCTCCTTCCAATCCACATTTTTCTCACTGTTAGGCTGACCTTATGAAAGGTCACAAAGACATCAACATAAGGCACCTTCAGCTTTTTAGTTCATCCTCTAGCAAAATAATGTGATTTGTAAAGTGGCACCATGATCCAACACCCCATTCCAGGGCCACATTTCCCCACAATCCAGTGTATAAACCAGCCACCCCTGGTGGCAATATTCCGTTAACTGGCTCCACGTTAAGGGTCCTGCCCAGATTTCTTGCCATGCCTCCATAGACAGCCCAAAGGACTACAACAGTACAGTCAGACAGCAAAATAACACAGCCAGCCAGAGACAAACAAGAGTGCAGCTACCGAGAGAGGACTCGAACCCCTCGATAGCTCTCGGTGGGGATCAGGCGCCACCATCAACAAACCACCACGTGTCTGCCGAGTTGAGCAGACTGTGACACAGGGACACCAGCTTCTCCTCAGATACAGAGATCCTACAGAACCACCCAGTGACTTCCAGCCCTGGGCAGAACATCCCCCCAGGGCAACCAGCTTGTCACTGCAGTCAGCACTGCCACAGAACCACCCAGGGACCTCCAGCCCTGGGCCGAACATC
>NW_008606959.1:0-210 GCF_000691845.1 Merops nubicus | reverse complement strand
CTTCCCCCTGCAATCAGCACTGCCACAGAACCCCCCCAGTGACCTCCAGCTCCAGCCCCAGGCAGAACATCCCTGCTGTCACATGGGGTCGCACACGGGACGCCAGAGCCCCGGCTGTGAGATCAGAGTCACCGGTGAGGTCATAGAGCCCCACGGGGCCACGCCGGCTACAAACAGCCAGCACCCAGCCCCTGGCCTGCACTGCACCAG
>NW_008606958.1:3032-5749 GCF_000691845.1 Merops nubicus | reverse complement strand
GGCCGTGGCCCGTGGTCCTGGAGGCGGCGGAGACCTCCCTGCGCTACCAGGCCTGGGGGCTCCTCAACCTCTGCCTGGACGTCTTCACCCACGGCCTGACCCCAGAGACTGGCCCGGACGTACTGGCCTTTGCTGTGACTTACGGGCTGGCCCAGGTGGGCCGCGTGGCAGAGGACTACATCTTGGCCACCTTCCCCAGCGTGGTGGCCACACCGGCCTTTCTGGATCTTCCTGCACACCTTCTCATCCGCCTTCTCCGCTCTGATGGTCTCAATGTCCTCTATGAACTGGAGGCCTTGGAAGCAGCGTCCCGGTGGCTTATGGCCAAAGGAGATGGCCAAGAGGACCTGGCCAAGGAGGTCCTGTCGTCTGTTCGCTTCGCCCTCATGTCCACCTGCGAGATGAAGAAGGCCCGCTCGGTGACTGCAGGGGTGGCTGACCCAAAGGTCCTCCACGAGCTCATGGTGGCAGGTTTGGCCCCCACGGCCCAGCTGCCGTGCCGGGTGCGTTCCTTGCAGGAGGTGCTGGTGGTTTGTGGTGGAGAAAAAGTGACATCTAACCTGGCTTCCCGGAAGCCCAGCAGACACCTCTGGTTTGCCCACCGCTACCTCAGTGCTGTGGGGCTGGTGAAGCAGGTGGAGTGGCGAGCACTGGGACACTTTCCTGACGGCCCACGCTTCCGCCATGCTGTAGCTGTGGTGGGCAACATCCTCTACATTCTGGGTGGAAAGCACTACTATGGGGTCCATGACACCCTGGCCAGTGTCTACAGGTGAGTGCTACAGAGAACTGAGAGGTGCCATGTGGCATCAGGACATTGTGTGTTCAGAGGAGGTGTTGGTGGAGCTAGAGCTGGCCATGGGTCCCCACGGTATTTTGTGTCTGGTTGGGCACTAGACTGGGAGGTTCCTGCCCACTCTGGGGGGTTACAGGCTTTGTGGGTAACATGGAATCATAGAATATGCCTGGAAGGTTGGAAGGGACCTTCAAAGGTCATCTAGTCCAACCCCCCTGCAATAAGCAGGGACATCTCCAACTAGGTCAAGCTGCTCAGAGCCTCATCCAGCCTGACCTTGAATGTCCCCAGGGATGGGGCCTCCACCACCTCTCTGGGCAACCTATTCCAGTGGTCTATCACCCTTGTATTGAAGAGCTTTTCCTAATGTCTAACCTAAATCTGCCCTTTTCTAGCTCAAAGCCATCACCCCTTGTCCTGTCACTCCAAACCCTTGTGAACAGTCCCTCCCCTGCTCTCCTGTAGCCCCTCTCAGGGACTGGAAGGTCACTGTAAGGTCCCCCCGGAGCCTCCTCTGCTCCAGGCTGAACAGCCCCAACTCCCTCAGCCTGTCCCCACAGCAGAGCTGCTCCAGCCCTCCCAGCATTGCTGTGGCTCTGCTCTGGACACGCTCCAAGAGCTCCACGTCCTTCTTGTGCTGGGGCTGCAGAGCTGGACACAGACTCCAGGGGAGGTCTCAGAGGGCAGAGCAGAGGGGCAGGATCACCTCTCTCCCGGTGCTGGCCACAGCTCTGGGTGCAGCCCAGGATTTGATGTCATTGTGCATTGGTGGCTCGTGTCCAGCTTAGTATAGGCCAAGGAGGCTTCTCTCTGGAGATACCTCAGGGCACTACGGGTGTGGTGTCAGAAGAGTCCCGTGGATGTTCCCATGCCATGGCCCAAGCCATGGTGGGACTGGCTGGTTGTAGGTGGGTTGTTGCCCTCGGCGGTGCCCACGTGGGCTCGTGGCGTTGCGGGTAACGGGCAGTGTTCACCTCTGCCCCCAGGTACCAGCCTATGGACGACTCCTGGGAGCGCCTGGCCAGCATGACCTGCGGGAGGAGCTACTTCCCTGCCGTGGCGCTGGGGGAGTTCATCTATGCCCTGGGGGGCAGCTCCGGGGAGCTCTACTGCACCAGCACTGTGGAGTGCTATGACCTGACCAATGACACCTGGAGGTGAGGCCCCTCCACGCAGACACCTGCTGTCCTCTGCCCTAGGAGGCCCTTGTGTTGGCCAGCGGTGCCCACTGAGTGCTCTTTGGGTCACAGAGCCTCCAGTGGAGGCTGGGCCTACAGTGGCCTTTGGGACAGGTCTATGGGGTGTTGAGCAGCCCTGTCCCCTGGGGGTTGTTGGGTGTTGGCCAGTGCTGCTGATTGGGTGGTAAATTAATTTGGACTAATAACATTATCTGAGGGTCCGTTGGCCATTGCCAATGAGACAAACCATTTCAACATCTTCCAGCTACCTTCACTGGGTGCTCTGTTTGGTGTTGGCCAATACTGTCCATCAGGGAGTCCACTGTGGGTTGACCAACGGTACCTTTTGGGGTCTACAAAGTGTTGAACAGTGATGCCCCTGGGGCAGCCATTGTGTGTTAGCTGGTGCTGCCGAGCGGGCAACGGATCCATGGCTGGCCAGCCCTCCTTCGCCCCCCCTTCCCCGGCCCCCTCTCTCCTTGCCAGGAGGTGCCAGCCCCTGCCGGTGGCTCTGTGCGGGCACGCGGCGTGTGCCCTGGATGGTGCCCTCTACGTGTCCGGGGGGTGCGATGAGACGTCCCAGTGCCGGGCGTCCTTGCTGCGCTACATTCCGGGGGGCCCTGCCACCCCCCTGGCCCCCATGAACGGCCAACGGGCTGGCCACGTCATGGAGGAGGCGGGCGGGCAGCTCTACGTGGCCGGGGGGGTTTGCCAGCGGGCCGGGCCGACCGGCTACCACGACC
>NW_008606958.1:0-2923 GCF_000691845.1 Merops nubicus | reverse complement strand
GCCGCTGTGCTGGGGGGGGAGCTGCTCGTGCTGGGGGGGTACAGTCACGAGACCTACCAGAACACCCACTTGATCCACGCCTACCAGCCTGGCTCACGGCGCTGGATCACACGGGGCACCCTGCCCCACGCCTACGCTGACCTCCAGGTCTGTGTCCTCACTGTGCCCTCTGCCTTGCGTGGCCCCAGCTGCCCTGAGGACCCCTTGAAAACCCCCAAAACTCCAAATAATATTTAGGGGAGCTTAAAAGCTCTGCACCCCATACTGGGATCCCCAGGTAGCATCCATTGGCACATCTATGAGACAAAATCACCCCCAGACCCATCTCCCAGAATGGGTTCCTCCTGTGGTTTCCAGCAACCCCCCCATCCCCGGGTACATGCCCTGGGCTGTGGGGACCCCGTGGGACACAAAGACTACCCCCACTACAGCCCTGTACCTCCAAGAATATTTGTTCTCTTGCTCTGAGCCCTTCACCAGGAGCTGGACATCCCCCCAGTGTTCCCCACAACTTGGGTTGAATAAAAGTGGCTCCTGAACTACCCATCTGGGTCTTGTTGTTTCTGCTGGGGAGCACAGACATTCAGGTGCTCCTTGCAAGGAACAGGAGGCGAGTAGGAGACAGTCTGGGTTCCCTGAGGGGTGGGCTCCAGGGAGTGGGGGGAGGACACTGGGGCTCTGGGTGCCCAGATTCACTGGCCACAGGAGGAGGTGGGCCTGAGTCTCAGGACTGAGGCATGGGGCAGCCCTGAGGGAGCCTGAGAGTCCTGGAGGTTTGGAGGCAGATGGCAGCCGAGATAAGGGGGCACTGGAGGGTCCTGGGGTCTTTGGGTGTTTTAGGTCATTCTGGGAGATCTTGGCTTCCTGACGTGACCTGGAATGCTCGTTGTGTGGAGAGGTGGAAGAATCCTAGCAAGAACTTCCAGAGAGAGGCAGAGGTCATGGGGACTCTGGGAGACACTGGGGTACCTGTGGTACCTCTGGGGAGGGAACGGGGTGTCCTGGGATGTGAAGGGGAGGGCTGCAGGCTCTAATGGCTTCCCAAAACAGATGCAGTCTGCTGAGTGCTGAGCAGAGGGGATAAGGGCATCCCCTGGCACTGGCTGTGCCCTGCTAACCCGGCCCCCCTGCTGCCAGGGTGCACCCCTGTATCTTGTTCACTTTTCTGTTGCCCAAGACACCCGGGTCTTTTTCCACAGCTCTGCTCCCCACGCAGGCTGTCCCCCACCAGCACTGCTGTGGGCTTCCACCCAGGCTGCAGCACTTGGCATTTGTCCTTGTTGACTTTCATCAGGTTTCTGTCGAGCCATTTCTCCAGGGTGAATGGTGCTCCCTGAGCAGCTGCAAGCTTCTCTGTTGGAAGCAAACTGACTGAAATCATCTAATAACATGATAAAAGCACACTTGGTCACCTCCTCCATGTCACTGATAAAGAGATTAAGCAGAAAGGTTTCCAGTGCAGCCCCATGCAGTGCTCCACGTGCTAACAGCATCCAAGTATGATCCACTAGCCACTGGTCCTGACCTTCACACCACTTTTTACCTGTCCAATTCTCCAGCCATTCAGATCTTGATGGCCTGACCTGGATGCCGTGACATTGTGGGACCAGTGTCAAAAGAAAGTCAAAGCTCCTGGAGAGGTCACCTGGAGCTGATGCCTGCTGCTCCACTGCAGAGCCCAAGCACAGCAGTGTGGGAAACAGCACCCTTCCAGAACAAGAAAAGCCCTCACCAACACGCTCTGCAAGACCAGAGGGGCAGAAAAATGTCCCAGGATGTAGTAAAAGTGTCTGGCAAAGGGGAAAAAAAATCAGTGTAAAGAAACTGTTCAAACTGAAGTAATAGGGGGTGTCCGGGCTCTCCCCAGTCATCCATGTGTCCCTAGGGTGCTCCCAGAATGTTGAGTGATTTCTGAACAGGTGATCACAGAGTTGGGCCAGCCCCTGGACACTGTCCTAGTGTGATTCCTTCCCAGTCCCATTCGTTGCCCTCCAAAGCCTCCTGCCCCCCACTGCCCCCCATTTCCAGCCATCCCATGGTGGGGCATGCAGGGGCACTGACATCCACCCTCTCCTGAGCTTGCCACGTGCCAGTGGGACACTCAGTCTCAGGGGAAGGATCACACATGTGGGGCAAAAGCCAGGGAGGACTTTTCCTCTCCATCGTCACTCTTCCTTCACTAAGGACAGTTTTGTCATTGTCCAGTCCCTGCCAGGACTGTGGGAGGCCCCACGAAAGGAAACCAGGACCCGTGTGGAACTCAAGCAGGAGGATCTTTATTCCGAGGTTGGCCCAGCTGGAAGCGTGGTGAGCTCCACGTGCCTCTGCCACACAGAGCTCACTCTGCCCTCCCACACACCCCAACACCCCCAGACTTCCACCAGCCAGGTCAGGACATCCCCTGCCAGACAGCCAAGGAATTATTTCAGATCCAGAAACCTCAGGGGTGTGAGAGGGATGCCAGTGGAAGCAGCAGGATGAGCTTCACCTTGGGAAGCAGACCCTGCCCTTGTGAAGCAGGGGTGCTGAAGCAGAGCCACGAGCACCCCCTCTGCCTCTGCTCGTCCAGAGGCACTCACAAGGTGTTGCCAGTGTAGTTCACCCTGACGTCACCGATGGCCCTGACACCCCTGTCCAGGCTGTAGGCAGAAGGGGCCCTCTGAGACCCAAGGTTTGTGACCTCCAGGTCGCTGGAGGACGAGCTGAGCGAGGCGCTGGGAGGAGGATGGTGGAGCCACAGCTCCTTGGTGGTGCAGAAGGAGGAGCTTGGAGGAGGACTACGCTGCATCCCCAAGTCTTTAATCGTGCAGTAAGTGACCTTGGGGCACAACTCCACTTCCTTGATGGTGCAGAATGTGGGGCGCTGCGGGGGGGTTATGGAGCTGCTGAGATCCATCCCAGGGCTTCCTGTCGACCCCCTCCG
>NW_008606957.1:0-291 GCF_000691845.1 Merops nubicus | reverse complement strand
GAGATGTGGGGTGAGGGACACGATGCAATGGGAGCCTTGGAATGAGGTTAATTGTTGGACTTGATGCTCTCAAAGGTTTTTTCCAACCTGAACGATTGTAGGATTCTAAATTATTGTGATTTTTTTTATCAGCTGACTGAGCTGGGAGTGTAAAAACAGGAAAGGGACTGAGCTCATCCCATGTCCCTCCCTGTCCCAAGCGGGGCTGGCCAGGGGTGGGAAGAGCTGCCCAGGGGGGCTCGGGCACAGCGGGGTGAGTTTGGGGCTGGGCAGTGCCAGGGGAGAACGTCC
>NW_008606956.1:589-965 GCF_000691845.1 Merops nubicus | reverse complement strand
GGGGGACCCCCGAGAGCTGGGGTGTGGTGTGGGGGCACCCCTGCGATCCTCTCACCTTCTGTGCCAGGGAGTAGCTGAGGAGGAAGCGCAGGGAGGGGAGCCTGGTGACGGGCACGGCCCTGAGGCAGCTCATGCTCTCCCAGGGCAGCTTCTGCAGGTGCTGGGGGGAGAACCAGAGACGGGTTTGGGGGGAAGGGACCTTTCCAGGTCATCGAGTCCAACCCTCTGCAGGGAGCAGGGACATCCCCAACCAGAGCAGGGTGCTCAGAGCTCCATCCAACCTCCCCTGGAATAGTTCCAGGGATGGGGCAGTGACCACGTCTCTGGGCAGCCTGGGCCAGGGGCTCACCACCCTCAAAGTCACAAATTTCTTCCT
>NW_008606956.1:0-330 GCF_000691845.1 Merops nubicus | reverse complement strand
AGGACTCCAGAGCTGCCCCAGCACTGCAGGGGGGGCTCCCAGAGCTGGCAGAGGGGCAGGATCCCCTCCCTGCCCTGTGCCCACGCTGCTGGGGGCTCCTGGGTGTGGAGTGCTCAGCACCAGGAGGAGGAGGGTGTGAGTGTGAAGGCAGCAGAGCTGGGCACAGAGCTCTCACCTTATCCAGAACCAGGACGAGGGACCCGTGGGTCTGGGTGCTGCAGCTCCTCCTCTTCTCTGCCAGGTCCTGCAGGAGGAGCTGAGCCCTGCGGGGCTGTGCTGGGCAGAGGCTGAAGGCCCGCGCCTGGATGCCGTGGGCGCTGAGGAGGGGAG
>NW_008606955.1:18351-19747 GCF_000691845.1 Merops nubicus | reverse complement strand
CAGACCTGGAGCTCAGTGAGGAAGGAGTGGGGCAGGCACCCTGGAGCAGCCATTCCCTCTTGACCTAGGGTAGGATGTTGGGCTTGAGCCCTCACAGCCCTTGGAGATCAACAGGATCTCAGCTGCAGCCCCTTGGTGTCTTGGTGGGGGTGATGTGAAAGCATTTAAGGTGTCTCCAGCTTTGGGCAGATATTGGGCAATCCGTGGTTGTGGTCACCTGGACTTGGAGTCTCTCTGGTCAGACCTTTCTCCTTGAGCAGTTGCCTTCAGCACAGCCCCTCCTAAAGCAAGTTGTGCTGGATGCCTTTGCTGGATGGAAATGAAACCATGACCTCAAGGGTTTTCCTTGGAGAGTATCTTGAGGGACAACAAATGGGAAGGACTTTGACAGGCCATCTGTCCCCCTCCCATCTGTCCAGGCCATATGATAAGGTTGGGGGAAAGGCAAAGCACGACAGGAGGTTTAGCTTGAAGGCTGTGAGGAGGTGCAGCTACAGGGTAGGGGCCTCTTGAATCCCACCAGGCTAGGGACTGCTCCTGGGGAGCAGAAGTCTGTGGAACCCATGAGAAACTGCTGTCCCTCCCAGCCTCCTGCACCCGGAGCAACTCCTGCCTGGGACATCTCTGCCTTCTGCTCTTGGTGGACCTCCTGGCTGGTCTGTAGGGCAGAGAATCCAGCCAACGTAGATGGTTTGACCTCTCTGTACCCCTCGTGGCCCCTGGGACTGGAGAAGGCAAGCCTGGGAGAGGGGTGCACCCCTTGAGACCCACAGATCAGCTGAGCCAGCTCATGGGGAGCAGCGAGCCAGGGGCTGGTGACTCCTCCTCACACCCTGAGGTGTGAGAGCACCATGGCACTCAGTGCTGCTCCTCAGAGGGCACGTCCCCCTTCCTGAGAACTTGGGGTCACTGGGGCAGGACGCTCTGCTTTGCTCCAGCTGGGTTCCCATGGGCTCTGCCCCACTGCCCTCCCCTCCTCCTCCTCCTCCCTGGGGAAGCGTGGGCTGGGCTGTGCCACTCTGATGTCACTGTGGTTAGTGGCAGGACCTTGTCAGAGGGTATCCCTGGGGGCAGCTCTTCCTGGGAGCTACATTCCTGTGTGCCCTGGGCCTTGGGCAGCAGTGTCCCTCTTGCCTGGGTGAGCCAGGAGCTTTCCTCATGCGTTTGGTGAGACACAGCCCGTCCGTGGCTCCTGCCTCTGGAACAGAATTACCCCAGGCAGGGCTGGGAGGGGTGTTCTCCCACCTTGGCTTTGGCAAAAGACACAGGTCCTGGCAGCCCTGCCAGCAGATGGGCACCTGGTGCCAGGGGTGGGCATGGGGACCTCAGTGTGTGAAGCCAGGACCCCGGGACACTCGGCTGTGACTTGGAGCAGCTCCCATCCCAGTTTGAAGGC
>NW_008606955.1:7907-18270 GCF_000691845.1 Merops nubicus | reverse complement strand
CCAGGCTCTTGCCATGGGTCGATGCCCCCCCTTGCCCCAGGAGAACCCCCCACCCAGACCTCCAGGGCTGAACCCCCCGAGATCTGAGTGGAAGGAGGACCTGGCTGCGGCTGAGCCTCACCTCTGCAAGAGGCAGCATGCAGTGCCCCCTGTCCCTGTGCTGGGCAGAGCCCCGGGCCTCTTCCTGGCACCGTGGGCCTCTGGGCACACGGGTGAACCCCTGATGTGGGCAGGAGCTGCCCACACCCCCCGAGGTCCTGCCGGGCACCTGCTGAGCCCCACGGCTGCCTGGGCAGAGTGGGTGGCCGGGATCAGGCCGGGGCTCGTGCCCGGGCGGCGGGGCTGCTGCCGCGGGGCGGGGGGCTGCTGCTGCTGGGCGGGGAGGTGGCTCCCCTGCCAACCCCCCCTCCCTGTCTGACAGCTGGCACCCTGCTGACGTCAATGCCAGGGCTCCGGGGGCATGGGGGAAGGAGCGGGCAAGTCTCCGCAGACACGTGCTGGCGGGCGTGGCAGAAAACATCGTGCTGAAACCACAGAGGGGAGGAGGAGGAGGAGGGAAGAGGGGGCGCAGCTCCCCGAGGGACGCGGCTCCTCGGGCACGGCCCAGCCCCAGGAGCTCTGGCTGACTCACCCCCCAGCTCTGCCTGGTCGGGCAGCAGCCCTGCTGGGGGGAGAAATGCCACCTCATTCTGGGTGTGCCCTGCCAACCTCTCCCCTGCCCTTCTGGTACCTCTCCATCTCCTACAGGCAGCCGAGACCACTGCCGTTGGTGTCCTCTCTGCTGCTGGGTGACTGCTGCTCTCCTCTCCAGGCCTAGGGTTAGTTAGTTAGAGGTGTGGTTTTGTCCCTTCCCTTTTATTCTATAGCCTTAAAGAAGTCGTTCAGCCCTGTTCATGTTGTTCCAGCTCTGAACATCACTGCACTGCCTCAAGGGACCGTTCCAGGGCTCTCCCTGGAAGCCATGCCCAGGTCACCTTTGGCACTGGCCAGCTGATGCTCAGCTCTGCTGCCTTTCTCCCAGAGAGTAAGTTATCATAGAATCCTTTAGGTTGGAAGGGACCTCCAAGATCATCAAGTCCAACCCTTGAGCCATTAGGGCTCTAAAGTCCTCTGCTAAAACAGATCAGAATCTGTCAGGGTTGGAAGGGACCACAAGGATCCCCCAGTTCCAACCCCTCTGCCATGAGCAGGGACGCCTCCCACTAGATCAGGCTGCCCAGAGCCTCCTCCAGCCTGGCCTTAAAGACCCCCAGGGATGGGGCCTCAACCACCTCCCTGGGCAACCCATCCCAGGGTCTCACCACTCTCCTGGGGAAGAACTTCTTCCTCACATCCAGCCTGAATCTGCCCACTTCCAGCTTTGCCCCATTCCCCCCAGTCCTGTCACTACCTGATAGCCTAAAAAGTCCCTCCCCAGCTTTCCTGTAGCCCCCCTAAGATACTGGCAGGCCACAATAAGGTCCCCTCGGAGCCTTCTCTTCTCCAGACGGAACAGCCCCAACTCTCTCAGCCTGTCCTCACAGCAGAGCTGCTCCAGCCCTCGGATCATTCTCGTGGCTCTTCTCCGGACCCGCTCCAGCAGCTCCACGTCCCTCTTGTCCTGGGGGCTCCAGAACTGGATGCAGTGCTCCAGGTGGGGTCTCCCCAGAGCAGAGCAGAGGGGGAGAATCCCCTCCCTCCACCTGCTGGCCACACTTCTCTTGCCCTGAGTCTGCTGTGGCGTGACCCTTCCCCTGCACATCCTGGGATGGAAGAGGAGATGTGCATTGCCCTGGGGAAGGCTGAGCATCCGTTGCTGCTGCTTGCAGGAACCCTCCAGCTCCTCCACGTCTGCCTTGCAAAGCCTCGCTTGGCTTTGGAGTCTGGAAAGGGCTCTCTGGGGGCTCCTGACACGGAGACCACGGCTGGCAGGCTGAGCTGCTGGCGCTTCCACTTCCACTTGGGAGCTGAACAACACATCCTGCTGGCAATTGTTCTCTGAGCTGGAAATCCTGTCTGCTTTGCTGGGGCACTTCTGCTCCAGAGCAGCTCCAGGGCAGTGCAGTCAGCCCTTCCCCCAGGGGAAGTGAGTCCTGCCCTGCTGGTCACTGGGAGCCCCCCTCTGGCACAAGCTGCTCCTCTCCCTGCCCTTGCCTGCTCAGCACGACCAGTTTTAATGCCCTTCAATATTTGTCATTAAAAACAAAACAACAGTGGAGAGTGAGGAGACAGAAGAGGAGGAAACGAGGAGTTACCAGAAGTAGCTTTGAAGATATTTTTATTTCTTCTCTCCTGGCTTAGAAAGCAACTTGGTGGAAACTCCTAAAGCTCAACCTGGGTCATAGCTGGGAAGTGGAAAGCTTGAAAGCTCCATACATGGGGCTGGAAGCCTGCAGCCAGGAGGGTCAAAGGACTCTGTCAATTTGCTGCTTTGACTTCTCCAGCTCAGTTGTTTTCTTCCCCCCAGCCCTGGATAGTGCCCAAGCATGTAAGGAGCTCCTGGAGCAAATCACTTGGTGTCTTAGGTTACCTCTCTTAGGTTATGTTTGCACCACTGGCACTGGTCTGTGTTCCTTCCTGACTACATCTTGGAAACTGAAAGTTGGATGGTAGCCACCAGATGAGAGTTTTAGAAACACATTTGAGTTTTCTGATCTCTGGGGAAATAGATTGATTGAGTGTTTCTTGGTGTGGAGGAGGGGAAATAAACTCACCTTGGCACAACCTCTGTTTTCTGGAGAAAGCTGAATTCCTCGGTGTGATTAGTTAGGGGAGGGCTGGATTGTAGCATTTAACACGTGAGGCATCCAGAATTAGGCAGGGAGTTTCTTTTGCTTGAAATTCTGGGCTGCAGGATACATTTGGGCTGGAAACTCAAGTTTTTCTTGTGCATGTGTTCACCAAGAAACCCTCCTTTGATCCATTTGTCTTAAAACAGGGAGACACTGAGAAAAAATCCTGCAAGTTCATAGCCCTAAGAGGACTTCTAAGAAAGAACAGAGACCTGTGACCAGTTCTGACCCTTCAGAAAGCAGTTTAATATCTTGGCAGAATTAACTAGGGTGAAGAAATGACCCTGAAGCAGAAGCTTTGCTGGACACTAAACTTTGGGGAGGCTGGTGGGAGGTTGTGTGGAGGTTTCTAGCAAGATAAGAGGGAGAGGTGATGCTTTATTTAAAAATACTTTAAAAAATGTGACTTTCCTCTACAGAGCTGACCTCGCTGCTCTGAGGGTGCTGGTGTTTTATCCAGGATTTATAAAATCTGTGATTTTTATCCGTGGCTATAAAATCTGCACTCACATGAAGGATCAGGGAAGCTGCCAGGGGAGCTAAGGGCTTGCTTGCTAGGGCAGGCAAGCCACTGGGCCTGCAATACTTGGGGAGTGGCCAAGCCTTGGAAGAAGCTTCCTTGGTGGATCTGCAGCTGGTGCTCAGCTGAGGGAGGACCCACAGCAAGGGGCTGGGTCCTACAGCTCAGGGTCATAAGCTCATCTAGCAGTCAATAAGCAAATCAGGCAGCTGAAAGCCCTTGGGGAGCAACCAGGGGAGGGAAGAGGGGATTCAGTGAGCTTGGAGCAGCATCTCCTTCCCTCTGCAGCCCTGTTGCTCCAAGCAGTGATGAAGGTTTCACATCTACATGGCTGTTGTGAAGCCTTCAGGAGCAGACAAGGAGGAAACTGGAGAGAATCAGCTCTGCTTTGTGTGGTTTCTAGTGCCCAGAGAGGGGTTTTGTGCCTGGGGTGAGATGAGAGGGGTGGGAGGAGGCAGTGGCTGCAAGGACAGTGGGAGGGGTTGCAGGGGGCTTTGAAGAGAAGGTGGGGCTGCAGCAGGTCCAGCCCCAAGCCAGCTGTGGGTGTTGAAGGGGTGATGCCTCTGGGCTTCTTTCAATTAAAAATTCTGTGTTTCCCATGGCAAATAGCTTGTGAAAAGCCTGAGATCTGAGAATCTGGGGGGGTTCAGCTTCACTGCCACTCACCCCAGTCCAGGCTCTGGCTGGGCAAAGCCCACCTGAGGCTGGGCTGCTCTCTGGTGCACTCCAGCAGTTCTGCAACATGCAAAACTCCTTATTTACTCCTTTCCTCCTCATTTCAGCTCTGGGAAGAGCACCACTCGTGCCAAGAACCCAGCCCAACCTTCCTCCTTGTGGCTTCCTCCATCTGGGGCAGCCCTGGAGCGTGCACAGGCAGTTTCCCTGCTCTGCCTGAGCTGCCAGGCTTGCAGGATGGAGCCCACCACCCTGTGCTTGCCCTTCCCCCTGGGATCACAGCCCGTGGTTATGGAGGGACCCCCTTGAAGGAGTTGCAAAGGGCTCCCCAAAACCGAGTGGCTGACCAGAGGGAAGTGACCCAAGGGGAGAGGTGAGGAGATTATCCATCATTTGCTGCCTGGGCCATCTCTGCTGCCAGTCAGGTGCTGCCACATCCCTGCTCCCCAGCTGGACATCCCAGAGGCAGAGCTGCAGGATAGCAGAGGAGGAGAGTGATGTAAGCTGAGATCAGCTGATAAAACTTAACTGATTTAGTCAAAATCAGTCCATTGTGTTATGATGTTTGCATGCTGGTGTGATTTTGAAGATGTTCTAGCATGGGACGTGTCTTGGGAGGAATAAACTTACTCTAAAAATACTTCCCTTGGCCCCCAAACCCAGCAGGGTGGGGAAGGGAGTTCCCTACCCCAAAAAATCTGAGGATGGTGTTGATTGCACAGACTCTGTGCCCCCCCCCTTGATGTTTCTAAGCAAATGGTGCATGAGAAGCTCTACCCAGGAGGGTGACTGATGTAAAAACCTGCTTCTGGGAGAAGTACTTTCTTCCTGCCTTCTCATAGCCAACTGCAGGGTGTTCCTCATGGAGCACAAATATTTTCGACAGGCTAAATAATTATGCTTAATTAGTTTTCATTAAGGTGATGCCAATCCACCCTTCGATGTGGAAACTCGTTTAGCTTCTGGAATGGCTTGAAAACAATGAAGCAAGGAAAATATCCTACTGGCACCTCACTCCTTTCCATCCTCTGTGGAAAAGCAAAGGGACCACCAGACTCCCTGGGCGCCGTGGTGATTTTCCAGACCCTGCTAACAGCACACAGAGCTTCTCTTATCACACCCTTGCTCCTTTTCCCAGCCCTGGCCCTGCTCAGCGAGTGGAGGAAGGATGGGGAGGGGATTTTTCCCATGATCTGTGAGGAGTGGCAGCACAGATAACAGCCCAGCACTAGTGGGTTTGCTGCTCTGGCAACAAAGGCTGGGAGCATCACCAGAGAGCTCTGGATCCCCACAGGAGGTGCCCACCCTGGGTGTGGAAAGCCATCAGATGTCCTGCTGGGGACAGGAAGGGTTTCCCCCCTGGCAGCTGCCTCCTGCTGTCTGCACTGTCAGGCTGGCACAAGCATGGCTGGAGTGGTAGATCCTCAATCCTCACTGGTTTCCATTTCCATCCCCTCCTTGAATCCAGGCACGTGTTCCCCAATGATGTCCTGATGGGAGTTTCCTGAAGTTTGACTTTTTTTTCCTTTTGTCTCATTGCTGCTGTTTGCCCTTGCACCAGAGCCCAGCACCTTCCCCTTTAATTGGGGAGCTAAATTTTGGGGTAAAACAAGGCTTCTTCCTGCATGCTTGGGTTGGGTGTCCCTCTTCTGCAAGTGCTGATTTTGGTGCTGAGCCCTTGCTGAGGAGCACCCTTCTCCCCAGGGTTTCTTGCCCACGTGCTGGTGGGAGCTAACCACCCTGGCAGCCTCCAGCCACCTCTGCCCCTGGGCCTGCTCCAAACCCTGTCAGAGATAAGGGGAAATTCCCCAGTCAGACAAACAGAGGAAACCATACCAGCATTCCAGTCATCCTTTCCATAATATTTTTGGATGAGGGCTCATGCCCTCTCTGTGAGCCTGATGAGTGTCCTGTTTACCTCTCTTCTTGACTCTGCAGGAGAAGGTGGCAGGCATCCAGGCATCACGTGGCCCCAAAAAAAAAAGGGGAATTACTCTGGGGAAGCTTCAGATAAGACCCTGTCCTGGCACTTTGCTGAGTTGAGAAGATGCTGGCCACAGAGGTGAGGCTTCCTGGGCCAGGGGTTCCAAAAGAGGGCAAGAAACATCCGAGGCTGGGCACTGTGTGATGGGCAAGGCTCTCCTGCAATGAGCTGCAGCTCTTCTCTGCCTCTTCTCACCCCATTTTCTCAGGTTTACTTCGTGTCCTGAGAAGATGATGCTTCTGTGAATCGTGATGCTGTCTAGTAGATGGAAAGGGACTCGGTGCTGCAGCAGGAGATGTTGGCATGGGGAACCCATCAGAGATACTTTGTGCTCCTGGCCAGCATGGCAGGAGCAGGAGAGGGGCTGGATTTGCCAGGGTACAACATTTGTTGTGCACTGAATGAGGAGTTGTTGGTAGAGGACCTTAGATCAAACTACACATAAGGCTCCAGATCTTATGTCTGCACTGTCCACGTGGGACAACCCAACCCCTTGTTCTCACAGCTGGTGTCCAGAACCTTCCTCACCACGGGCACCGTGAGGGGCACAACCCACTGCCCTCCACGAGGGGTTTGGGGGCTGAAGATGAGATTCCTGTGGCTGGTCCCTCCAGGAGAGCTGTGAGCTCCTGCTCAGCCTCTTGTCCCTGGCCATGGAGGGCTGTGCTGCAGGCTGGGGAGTCCCAGGCCAGCTTCCAGCTAGAGGTGCAAACAGCAGGCTGCTTCCAGAATGATTTCTCTCTCGTGGAACCTCCTGCTTGATCCCAGACAGGAGGAGGGCTGGCTCCATGGGGGCAGGAGAGGCTGTGGGCTTGTTGCCTTGGGGAGCAAAGTCCTCTGCACGCAGGGGAAGGCAGCCTGAAGCCCTAACCCCTCCCACACCTCTTGTGTGAAGGACCTGGGAGGAGGATGTCCAGTTTGTTATACCAGGATCAGAGGAAGACCCAGGTACTTTGTCCAGCTTTGTGGCACCATCTGCAGTGTAGAACCTGCTGCCTGTGTCCACCTCAGGTCTTTACTCAAGGGGTTGTGTTTGCACCAGGCTCTTCCCCCTCCTTCTCCCAGATATCATGACTCATTCAAGCCTCTCTAGTTTCTGCTTTTCCCCAGGTTTGTATTACACCCTTGGTTTCTCCTCTGAGAGTTTTCCTGGCTGAGAGGACAAGTCAAGAACTAGACTGGTTGATGGGCCTGCCCTTGGGTCTTGCCCCACCTCTTGGAGAGGCAGCAGCATTCAAGGCAGGGCATTGAATCCTAACCAGAGACTCTCAGCCTCATTTGGGCTTTGGGCAACAACAAAAAAAGAGTCTTTTCACCCTTTGCAGTGTGGTATCTGCCTCTGCTTGAGCTCCCCACCAGCCCTGGAGGCCGTTGTTGGCCGTTGAGGCTGGTGTTGGTCTCTTCTCCCAGATTACTGATGATAGGATGAGGGGAAATGGCCTCATGCTGGGCCAGGGAAGGTTTTGACTAGATATTAGGAAGAACATTTCCCTGAGAGAGTGGCTGGACACTGGAAGGGGCTGCCCAGGGAGGTGGTGGAGTCACCATCCCTGGAGAGGTTCAAAAAACGAGTAGATGTGGTGAGGCTGTGGTCTAGTGGACAGGGGAATGAGGAAGAAGGTCAGATTTGATGATCCTGGAGGTCCTTTCCAACCGTGGTGATGGCACCTTCTCTTCCCACCACTGCTGCTTCATTAGGGCTTAGACTGAGTTTGAGCTGGTGTCGTTCATCTGAGAACAGATCTCCTAGTGGGACTAGAAGAGGGGACGTGTGTCCAAGTGCCTTCAGCCTTCTGTTGGCATTGGGAGCTGTCCCAGAGGACAGCTTGGCTCCCTGGAAGACCCCAGCAGGGCCTCTGGGGATGGGAGGAGGTAGCCTTAGAGCCTGAGTCATGCAAGCCAGGAACTGTTACTGAGCTCCACCTCTTCCAGCTCTATTACAACCCCTGCCCTGCTTGGTCTAGCAGGGGAGAGGACTCAAACCCAGAGACACAGCCTGTGAGGGATGAATCAGTCATTGTCCAGAGTCCCTATGGGACAGACACATCTTTCTTTGGCCATCTCCTCAGCAGCTTTGTCCCATAGCTGGCCTGGCTTCTTCTCCTGCCGTTCTCTTCGCTTCCTCCTGGCTGTGGAGTGCTGTTGCTGGAAGGGGAAGTCTCGATGGTGCCTCTCAGTCTATTCCACCTAAATTTAAACAACTATTTTTGTATTTGCCTTCCCATTGTGTCCTGGTTTAAATTAAGAACAAAGAGTTGCACGAGGAGAGATGTTGTCTGAGGTTTGGGGCCGTGCTGAGAGGAGCTGTCTCACGAGGAAGACCTGGTGCCAGAACAGCCCCACATCCCACTGTGGGTCTTCCTCAGGAGGAGCCAAGGAGGCAGGAGCACTAGAGGATGACCTGTTTCTCTTCCCAGTTGAGTGTTTCCAGTCAAGGGGCTCTTTCAGGAGTGTGCTGGCACCCAGATAACACAGAGAGATGCGTTTTTGGGAAGTGGTTCCCAGAAAACCAGCTTGACATTTCTCATTGGTGTGACCTGGACCAAGGGCTGTCCTTGCAAAAGAAAGAGAAGCAAAGCCAGGGGTCAAACAACAGGAAGAGGCACGGAGGAAATGATCCTTTGCTGAAATTAATGAACTCCTAAGGATAACATGCTGTTCAGGGTGAGTCAGAGCTCTTCCTCTGGTGGTGCTGAGGGGACCATGAGGGTGTGGGGCTTCTGGGCCTCGTGGAGGAGAGGGTAAGGGCCAAAGGGGGTGAGGACTTCAGTGGTTCCTCACCCAAAGGAGGACAAGGAAGGGATGGCTTGGCAGCACCCCCTGAGATGGTCCCAAAGGCTGCTCGTGAAGGGCTCAACAGCTGGCCCCCAAAAGCACTTTGCTGCCCATGTCCATGGTCCTCCCTTCAGGTGAGGAGCTCTAGGGAGTTTCTTTTCTGCAAAACAGCATCTCCTGCACCTCTCCTTTTGCTCAGGGTGCAGGGAAACTATTTAAAATGCCACTTCCAAGGGAAAACAGGGAGTGTGCTCCCTAAGCTGTCAGCTCCCTCTTTAAATGAGTGACTTTCTGTGATCTTCAGTGGACCACCATTGACCACATCTGGTTTGTTATCTTGGAGCTTACCTCCCTTTTTGGTTCATGGAGCTCCCAGCTCTGTGCTGGGATGTGGAATAGAGCTGGAGCAGCCAGCCAGCAAGGCTACAATTAATGAGATCTTAGCCTGGAGCCTTTTGCTCCAGGATTCAAAGCTAGTGGCAGGTCCTCTACCCAATGTTCAGCTAGAGCTGTCAAATACAGACTAGGCACACAATGTTCTTGATTCAAATAAAACCATTTCTAAGGTGGAAAACTTCAGCCTCACCAGGAACCTGGTATCTGTCTTGGTGAAAGGAGTTCTTTAGGTAGGAGTGCTCCATGATGGCTGTCAGAACAATTTACTGATTTCCTCCTGAAAAATAAATATTTATCTTGTTTTCTAGGGTGAAGTTAAGCAGCTATGGCAGAGGCATACCTGGCTGAGAAGTCAACCTGTCACCTGATGGGGTGGCTCTGAAGGAAGCACCAGTGAAGTGTGAAGGCATGCTGCCACCAGAGCTGGCAGCTCTTCTCTAGATGTGTTTAGTTCTTGGTTCTCTGCTCTTGTTTCTATGTCAATCAGTGATTGTTGCTCTTCTTGGAGCAGCCATGAACAGTCAGGTTGCTTACACCAAATCTAAGCTGAGCTGGTAGGGCTGAAACCCATGAGGTAGAGGGTTGTGTTGGCAGGACTTGGTCCAGGGGTGTTGTGGATGAGCCCCATCCCTCAGCCAGCCCTGAGAGAGTGGTCTGCAAGGCATGAGGTGGTCCTGGAGCAGAAGCATGTTCTCTGTGAGGCTGTTCTCAGAGGGATGTGTGAGCATGACCTCACTCACCACAACCAGCGTGGTTTCCAGGGAAGAATCAGGGCAGCTTCTTCTGAGGGTTACTGAGAACTTCAGATGCTGGTCAAAACCTCAGTCATGCAATGAGAAAAGGAAAATGGAAGTGGAAAGTGTCTTAAATCTCTGGTTCTTCACAAGTCCAGGCTCAGGTCCACCACTCCTGCAAAGCCCAGCTCGGATCCTCTCTCCGTGGGACCACACCAGACTCAGAGGACTAGATCCTGCTGTGGATGTTCACTTGGAGCTTTCCAGAGCAAGACAAGTGGTCACCAAAGGGAGGAAAGTGTTGGCTGGATGAACAGCCTGTTTTCAAACCTCTAGCAACAGACCCCAAACATCTCCCAAGCTGGGGAGCCCTTGATTTGTCCTTGGAAAATAAAGGAAAATAGGAGAGAAAGGATCCTGTTTCCAACCTGTTTGACTGGGAAAGCTTTTTTTCTTCTTATATTAAAAAAAATATATTAAAATTGTTATTAAATAAAAATCTTCTATT
>NW_008606955.1:5069-7827 GCF_000691845.1 Merops nubicus | reverse complement strand
GAATTACTAATTATCAATTATCCCTCCCCCCCTCCTCAGCTCTCCCAGGGATTTGCTCCTCCAACAGCCCATGGCCAAGATGGCAAAGAGTCAGTGTCCTCCTCTTGGGGAGAAATCAAGAGCTTTAATTAGAAAATTAGAATTAAAATTAGCTTTCATTAGAATTAATCTCAGGTCTGCTGTTCACCTATTTTGTGAATTGAGGGGTCTTGTCACATTTTGGTACCTAGTTTTTTTTTCTTGCCTGTAGCCTATTTAGATTATAAGTGGTTTATTTATTTGTTCACCTTCCCTCCAGGTCTTATGGCTTCTTTCATAGTTTCATGAATGTCTTGGCCCACGCTTTTCCCCCCCAAAAAGGACCTTTTCATGAGCTCTGCCTGTGGTGGCTGCTTGGATTGCTCTTCAACCCTGTGGAGGGGATGGTTGGGTGGATTGCCATCCCTCCCAGTCCCCACCACGCGTGTGTTTGGTGGCTCCTGGGGGCCGTTTTTTTCTGCTGAAGTTGGGAGTATCTAGAGGAGGATGGAGGCTGTGATGGGGTGATTCCCCTGGGCACCAGCAGAAACAAAATGTCATTTCCATGGGGAAATGTTTCAAGATGTTTCAGCCTTTCAAGATGAAACAAAACCTTCCCTTGCAAACTGTCAGTTCCAGCCATTGTTCCAGCTGGACTTGCCTGTTCCAAGGAAAACAAATCCATTTTGACTAGAATGCAGCTCAGAATCAGCCCTTCCCTCGAGCACACCCAGGAGAAAGATCTTTTGGGGATCAAAAACCTTCTTGCTCTTTTAATTCCAGCTTCTTCAAAGTTTCCAGCCCTTTTTCTAGGATAGATGTTGCAGCTTTCCATCCTGCCCAGGCTGTTGCCCAGCTCCTTTTCCCAGGAGATGGAAAAGAGCTGTCAGTAGCAAAGTTTGGCCAAGCCTTCACCTTAATTTTGGGCTTCTAGTTGCTCAATATCAACGTTGGAGTGAACCCCATGGGCAGAGGTACTTTACATGGGGACCTAATGAATATGTGACAGCTGAAGCTCCTGGAAAAGCCTCTTTGGAGGAAGAGGAGAGGAATGAAGAGATCTGCTCTGCTTTGGGCATGCAAAATTGGGTCTGTCCAAACCTATTTGGCTCTTCAAAACGTGTCAGCAGAGGGGGGGGTGGCTGCCAAACCTCAGCATCTTACTCACAGCTGCCTCTGCCTTGCATCCAGCATGAGGAGAGCAGGTTTTATGGGTTTGGGTATGCTGTTGATTGAAATTTGCTCTGTTTTATTTAGGGGATTGACCCTTACACAGTGACAGCCAAACCACACACACACACTCTCACAATATCAGGGAAATTTGGAAGGTTTCAAAGCAAAGAAGGAGTTTTTATGAAACTTCTCAGCTGGGGGAAAGGGGGGGGAAGAATAATTTAGATGATTATGCAACTTTGTTGGCACTCTTGTTGCTGTTGCCATTAAATAAGTCAATAAATACAGTATAATAAAACTATTTTGCTGCCTATGAGTGGAGGCTGAACCATTTTCCTTGGGAACACATAGCTCTCATTCCATGTTTAACAGTGCCTGGTGCTTCAGGACTTGTAGCAGTATGAGTCCAGTCTTGTGGACAGCTATTAGGAATGTTATGTGCTGAATTCACTCTCTTTTATCCTCTTTTTATTGAATTGAACCTCTTTTTCTCCAGAGGGAAGAAGACAAGCATCCAAATTTTGTGGTTTAACTGCCCTGACCACAACTTCAGGAGGGATCAAACAGGAGCTGTGATTGCCACAGAATATTTGGACTGGCTCCTTTCATGTCACAGGGTAAATTAAAGCTTCATTAAAGCTTCAGTGTACTTTTTAACTTCCATTTGAATGGTGGCTGCCAGAGCACCCTGAGGCCTTTTAGGAGGTGGCAGAACAGCTCCATAAAATCATTCCCAAGGTAAAAGGTCAATAGATCTGACAAGCATCAGCTCTTTGATGTGGGCACGGGGGTTGCCCCATCTCTGGAAGCATGAAGATCATCTCAGCCTTTCTGCCCCTTCCTGGGGCTTGTGTTGGGACTCTACTCCTGTCCATCCTTAGTCTGTCAGACAGCAGAGATGCAGGATGAATAAGATACAAGAGGCCACATTGCTGCCTGCCAGCCCTTTGCAGCAGGAGGAGGAGGAGGAAATGTGAGTTCTCCATCAGCTCTTTTCCTGGGAGCACAGACTGCACCCAGCTGAGAGCAGTTGTTGAGGTAGGTGATGCTGAGATGTCACCACTTTCTTCCCTCTCCTGGTATGTGCCACCTACCAGCAGCCAGGGCATGGGATTTCCTTCTGGATAGGACCCTCCTGGAGCTGCTCAAGGTCTGGTTGGGTCACACATCTCCCCCTCACACCCTAGGATGGCACCTCTGTAGACCTGCTACCAGGGATTTAACAATATACCTCAGGTTTTAGTGCTGCTGGGTGCAGTCTTTGTGATGTGAAATCACAGATTTACCCTGCAACTGATTTCAAGGCACAGGAGAGCCTGGAAAAAGCTTGTCTCTCCTGGGTGGGTAGGTCTGTGTTCAGGAATTTGATGAAAATACTTGACTCTCTACCTTTCCAGGCTGCAGAAGTCTTCCTTAGGGGCACTGTTCCTGAAATATTGACCAACTGTGAAGTTTTATTGGCAGTGGGCAGAGTGAAATGAGGTTGTCTCATCGTGATCACTGGAGGTAATTTCAAGGAAATGCAATGCTGCTTGGAGCAGCCCAGTCAGATCCTTGTCTGCCTCAT
>NW_008606955.1:3720-5038 GCF_000691845.1 Merops nubicus | reverse complement strand
CCCTACAGGATACTGATGCTTCAGATTGCAAATCCTTCGAGGTGAGGGCTGTCTCTTTGGTCTGGGTTTGGAGAACACATCCTGCACACATTTTTCCAAGGCTCTGGCCTGACTACAGCCACCAGGGTTAGTTGGAGCACTGCCCTCAGGGGGCCAGGAGAGAGTTATGGTGGTGGCTGGAGGGTGTGAGGCTTGCAGGGTGCTCACTGGCACAGCCCTGCTGCCCCTGGCATTCCCAGCACCCACTGAATGAGGCACCTCATCTTCCACCTTGTTTTTGGCTGGGCAGCATTTGTTGTGCAGGCAAATGTCATGCGAATGATTAGCTGGGGAGGGGGTGGAAAAAAATAATCTTCATTCCCATCTCCCACCTCCAAGTTTCTCCTCTGGAATGTGCTGAGCATAAAGCCCCAGACTTGATGCCCTGAGGGCCAGCATCTCTGAAAGCTGTTCTGGAGAAAGGAGAGGTGGAAGAGGTCTCATGTTGCCTGGTCCAGTGGGGACTCACCAAAATAATCCACACATCAGGTCATATCCAGCTGAACAGAAGAGCCTCTGGTATATTATGGCAAGGATTCAATTCATGGTGAGGCTCAAGTGGCCTAATTATCAACAAGGCTTACTTAAAACAGAGGAAAAGAAAGTGGCTGTTGAAGAGATGTGACAAAAAGCATCACCAGAGCTCATTTTAAGGCATTTCCTCCACTCCCCTCTTCACTTAGAGCTCTTTTAAAAGTGGAGGAGATTTCTGCCTTCCTTTCTGCTCCTTTTAAGGACCCAGCCTGCCAAACTCACAGCCTCCCAGTTTCCAGGCTCTGCCATCACTCTGGTGGTGCAACTGCAGCCCTGCAAAGCTTCCCTGCCCCTTTTTTTCCTCCAGAATGCACCTTTCTCCTGCCATTGCCCTGCACGAGGGGTGGCTGACTGGGCTTGCTTGTGGGATGAAGAGCGTGGCAGAGTTGCTTAATGCATGAGTTAGTCACCAGTGGAGACAAATATCCTCTGCTTCAGCTTAGCTGCTGATGGGAGGGATAGTTTAATGCTGCCATGCACCTCTGCCATCACCTGCAGTATAAATTACCTGCTCTCCCATCCCACCTTGACTTTGCTCCTGGTATTTGGACCCTCTCCTCAGGTGCTGCTAAACCACCTTCCCTTCACCCTCTGTGCCCCAGAAGCAGGCTGGGCTGTGAGCCAGCCAAGCCTGTTCTTCAGGTATAGCTCTCTACCTCCCTCTGACCAGTATTTCTGCTCTGGATCCTACATACATTGCTGGTGAATTCAACCCAGGCTGCCACAATGTGGAATTTCCATTGCA
>NW_008606955.1:0-3689 GCF_000691845.1 Merops nubicus | reverse complement strand
TGGTAGGACCTGCTGGTGCCTCTTCCCCTGTGGTCCTCGTCCCCTCCACCAGCCCTGCAGAACAAATGGAGCTTCCAGGGGGTGGGTCTGACGTGGGGGCATGCAGCTCCAGGAGGTTTGGCTTGGAGCTCTGTGGGGTTCCCAAGTCATTACAGGAATCATCTTTTGCTCCCTTTTTGTGACAGCAGCACCCACGGAGCAGGGGACCCAGCCCATCTTGGGTGATCAGTTTAGGAGCTGGATGTAGGGGGGTGATCCTGCTTTTTTTCCTTCCCCTCTCTCTTGCAGAGCCTCCCTGGGTCTTCCCAACACAGCGTGTCTCTCTAAGCACCTGCCCATCCTCACACCTCCCATGCTCGACGTCTGTGGTAGGATCTTCATGGCTGCTCTGTCTTGAAAAGACCAGAAGTTCATTTGGATGACATCTCACTCCCTTCTTCTGCTGAGCCAGGGGTTCCTGAGGCCAAATCCCTTTTCTAGCTTCTAGCTTTATCCAACGACAGGATTTCCCAGGCTGGGGGATGCATGCAGGCTGCCCGTGGGCTTCCCTGTTCTTGCTGGATCACGTGAAGCTGCCAAAGAGTTTGGAAGGCAGCTGAGTATCCCAGATCCAGACCTTTAGATCTGGGGAAATAACCTGGTTCCTGGTAGGGCAGAACTTCCTCAGGATGGCTGACTACACAGATCACATTTTGCCAGCTCCAAGATTGTGGAAAACGAGTTCCTTGGCCCCCTTTGTTCCCTTGGGGCAGGGGCTGTCTGACTCCAGACCATGGGTGGTGCTTCAAGCAAGTCTGTATGAAGTGGTGACTGTAAAAGTCCAAATCTCAGTTCCCTGGTAGCAAAAAGTGACCTGCCTCCCTTCCTGCATAGCTAGAATGGTGTAAATTGGGTCTGCCCATGGGAAACGTGCCTGGTGGGCAGGTTTCAGTTGATGGCTCATTTTGGATGAGGGGAGATGTGGGGTAAAGAATGAACTGGTGGTGTCCATGGAGAGCTGTGGACCTGACTCAGCTTGGCTGGTTGAAGTAGCTGGTTCCCACTGAGAGGACAGCAAGGGCTTTTCCTTCTAGCTGATGTCTTGACCAAGGGAGCATGACTGCTGCAGGAGGAACTCATTTCAAAGGCTGAAAAAGAAATGAAGCCCCAGGAGCCATGTAAAACAAACCAAACCCTGCTGATGTGTGATCTCTCCTGCCAGGCACTTAACATCAACTGTCTCACCCTAACAAAGCACGATGAGAAGAATCTGAAACCAAACTCTCCTCCCCTTGTCAGCACCACCGTAAATCACTTGCCTTCTGTGCACTCCTCTGCAGGCCAAACGGCTCCTTGCCAAGGCTGTAATCCTGCAGGAATCAGAATGCAGTGAAGAATCCTTAAAAAGAGGCAAGAGTTCCCTATTTTCTCATGTGTGCCTCTCATTTTGTTACTCCTGTTAACACGATTGGTTGTCTAAGGTCTATAACCTAAAAGAAGTGTTGGTGTAAGAGAACCAGAGATGAATTTGTGTCCAAGGGCTGGAATTTCTCTTTCAGGGGGAGGCAGGCTCAGGATGGTCCCATGGAGGTGGACAGAGCCAGCTCAGGATAGCCCTTGGCTTCTGCTGCAAGACAAAGTGCCTGCCCTGGCCACGGAGCCTCCCGGAGCTGCTGCCCCACGCCAAGTACTGGATGCACTCTTACACTGTGCCTGCCTTTAATACCTGAAATCACCACCACTGAACTTTTAAATTCAGCTTTATCAGCTTTTATTGCAGTATTTACTACAGCTAGATAAGCTGCAGCACTTGGGCAGTGCTCCTGGCTGGGGAAAAATGGTCACTAGGAGTTTATTCCTGGGAGAGCAGACTAAGGCACTGCATGGGGTGGGTAAGGGAGGTGTGTACCCCTGTGGGGAGGTCCCCAGTGCTCACAGATGGCTCTGAAGTGGGTTTTTTTTCTCCCTTCTTTACTGCAAGAGCTGCAGATTGAGAGATACAACAGCAAGGTGAGTTGCCAGCACCATTTCTCCCTGCCTCCCAGCAGATGAGCCCCACGGGGGCATCGCTCTGTGGCCGAGATCTGAGGGGTGGCTGGAGCTGGGGAGCAGCAGTGCTGCCTGAGGACCCAGGTCCTGTGGTTCAGAGCTACACCAGAGGCTGCCCCAGCCTCTGTCCCTTCCTTGGCCATCCAGGACGTGTGGCTCCCCACCGAGGACCCACATCCACCCACTGGGTGTGTTCACTAGGAGCATGCAGAGAGCCCCGAGTCCCTTTTGACCCACCCCAGCCTTTTGCTTCCCCTCGTAGGGGTTATTCACTCCACCAGCACAGGTTTTCCACCCACATTCCCTAGGGCAGGAGCACTTCAATGAGTTTGTTGGCCATCCTGCCTCTTCCCCAGTGCATTTTGCTGCACAGAGACCAGTTAGTGTGGAAAAGCTGCAGCAAGTGGCCGAAACAGCTGCTGGGTGAAGGTGGTTGTTATAACAAAGCGCGTGTCACGGGGCCCTGCAGAGTAAACTGAAAAGACAGGGCTGTGAGCGAGGAGGTCGGGCTCTGCCTGGGACAGGAGCTCAGCCCCCCAGCACGCTGGGCTCACGGGGAAGGTGGGAGACAAGCAGATAAATCACCCTGCTCGACCTTTTCCATTGGTGAGGCTGGGTCAGTGAGCCCACCTCTCCCTGCAAGCAGTGCCCCTGGGATGGGGTTAGGACACCGGGATGCTGGCAGCCAAAATAAGCTCTTTTTTCTCTTAGCTATGATCATTTTCACGCTGCTTTCAAGCCCTACACCTGGCCAGAGTGGTGTCAGACCCCAGAGATCCAGAGCTAGGGGTCCTCTTGCAGGATATCTGGGGCGAGGAGGGAGGAAGGGAAGGGAGCAGCTGGGGCTCTTCTCCCATGGGTGCAATGCACCCTCTCGTGGCCAGTGGCCACCGTGGGTGCCTGGCCAGGGGATGGGTGTCGGTGCCCTGCTGAGTGGGGCTCGGCTCCTGGGCATGAGGGACATACATAGGGACCTGCCAGCCCTCTCCCATGAGGAAGCCGCTCAGGAGCTGGGATTTGGCTTCTCCAGACACAGGGCATCCTGAAGCTCTATCGTTGCCTCTCATCCCCCAGCTTTATGTGGGGAAAAGCAGTAATTTTGACTAAATATTTGAAGCTGGCTTCCACTCAGCTGGGATGAGCCGGCCCTTCTCCTTTGCCACTTTTCCTCCCTGGGAGGAACCTGCATGAGCAAAGCTTTGATCTTGTTGAAAAAAAACAATGCTCAGGAGCTTCACAAAGGCAGATTTTTTGTCTCTGTGAGAGAAAAGTAGGAGTTTTTCTGGTTTTTCTCTGCAACCCCTTAAGCCAGGGAGGGATTTCTCCAATTCCCCCCACTCCCACCCCCTGGGAGATGGTTCAAGCTGCCTCCACTTGCTCTCACCCCTTGAGGGGGACTGGGATGGAAAGCAAGGAAAGAAAGGTCGCTCTCCCTGTGGGAAGCCAGGGCTGTGCCCAGCCAGGACAGGACTCGGGGTGCTGGCTGTGACCCCCGGGTGGGCGAGCACCGTCCCCCCACCTCAGCCCTCAGCCGGCCCGGGCTCCACCAACCTCCACCTGCTCCCGCTTCCTGTGGCTTTAAAGTTCCCTCGGAGCAGGAGGGAAAAGAGGGAGGAGAAAGGGTTTCATCATCGCTCCTCAGAGCAGACTTATAAGCCCTC
>NW_008606954.1:0-2113 GCF_000691845.1 Merops nubicus | reverse complement strand
CCAGGGCAGGCTGTCTGGGAGCAGCGTTGGTGAGCCTGCTGGTTTGCCAGGGCTGCAGCGCGGTGGACGGCTGCTGCCAAGAGAAGTGTGGAGAGCCTGACAGAGGTCCCACAAAACCATGGGAATACCCAGCTCTCCGGCTGCAGTGAGTGCCAGAGCCCGGCCCCCGCGGCACCAGGGGACAGAGATGACACCTGTGTTCGATGTGACCCGGTGAATGATCCACTCAGCCTGGTGGCTGACCTAAAGGGAGAGGTGGCTGACCTGAAGGAAGAGGTGGAGAGGCTGAGAAGTATTAGGGAGTGTGAGAAGGAGATAGATAGGTAGATGGTGCCAGTCCCTACCCTCCCTGAGACAGGCAGCCAGCAGAGGCTCCACAAGAAGTGCATCGGCCCCTACCACCTTGCAAACAGGCAAGTGAAGGTGACCACCAGGCAAGCAGAGCACCTGCTACAGTGAATCCCCTGCCCTCTCCCTCCCACCCCCAGCCAAAGCTGATGAACTGGAAGTCAAGGGGCAATGGCAGAAGGCTCCTGCTCGGCATCGTGGGCGCAGCAGGCACACCTGAGCAGAGATGCCCCCACCTCCCCAGGGGCCTCTGCAGAACAGGTGCAGTGCTCTGCCAGAGGAACTGGACAACGGTGAGGATGATGGTTCTTCCTACTTGGAGGTATCATTTAATCTAGTCTGACTGCCCCCTGCATTAGAACCTCTTCAGTAAGGAACAAAAGATGGGTCATCGTCATTGGTGGCTCACTGCTGAAGGCAGCAGCAGGCCCGATATGCAGACCAGACCCACTACACAGAGAGGTCTGCTGCCTCCTGGGGGCCCGGGTTAAAGATGTAAAGAAAAAGCCCCCACCCCTAGTATGGCTCTCAGATTATTATCCCCTTTTAATGTCTCAGGTAGGCAGTGATGAAATAGGAAAAGCTTCCCCAAGGACTCTAAAAAAAGGGTTTCACCAAGTCGCCTTGGAACGTCAGGTTAAGGGATTGGGAACACAGGTCATGTTCTCCTCTATCCCTCCAGTTGCAGGCAATGACGAGGGACTAAGCAGGATGAGCCAACAGATAAATACTTGGCTCCAAGCCTGGTGTTACCAGCAGGGGTTTGGGTTCTTTGAGTACGGCTCAATCTGCTGGAGACCAGGCCTGCTGGGAACAGACCGGAATAGCTTATCCCAAGGGAGAAAAGGGTTTTTAGGACAGGAGTTGGCAGGGTTCATTGACAAAGCTTTAAATTATGTATGAAGGGGGACAGAGGTGAACAGTATTCTAAACTAAACGGGAAGGGGGAAAGGGACAATAATAATGTCAGGATTATCTGTTGGAAGAGACAGGATGACACAGCAGGGCAGGAGGAAGGAGGTGACTTATGCAAGAACCTTCAAGCTGTTGCCCTGAGGCATGAGGTAGATACTGCAGTACAGGCAACGCCTAACAAGGGTGAGCCAGGGCCTTCTGAGGAAAGAGGAACCAACAGGGTAGCAGCCATGAAACACCTTAGGGAAACAAAGGAGTGTCCCTTTAGGAAGGTGACATGACTGGCAGCCCAGCCGAAGTGCCTCTACACAAATGCATGCAGTATGGGCAATAAGAAAGAGGAGCTGGAAGCTACTATGCTACAGGAAGACTGTGACATAGTGGCTATTACTGAAACCTGGTGGGATGAATCCTATGACTGGAGTGTGGCTATCAAGGGCTACAGGCTATTCAGAAGGGATAGGCATGGAAGAAGGGGTGGAGGTGTTGCCCTCTGTGTTAAGGAATGGATAAACAATGAAGACTTGTCCCTGAAGACCAGCCATGAGAAGGTTGAGAGCCTATGGGCAAGAATTAGGGATCATGATAATAAAGAGAGCCTTGTGGTTGGTGTTTACTACAGGAAGGGGAGGCTATTGATGAAGTCCTCATACTCCAGTTCCAGGAGACTTTGCACTCACAGGCTCTCATCCTGGTGGGGGACCTTAACCACCCTGACGTTTGCTGGATTAGTAGCACAGCAAGCTGTAGGCAATGCAGGAGATTCCTGGAGTGCCTGGATGACAACATTTAAAAGCAAATAATAGACAGCCCTACCCAATGCGACATGGTTTTGGACTTAATGGTGACC
>NW_008606953.1:318-1255 GCF_000691845.1 Merops nubicus | reverse complement strand
GGCCGCATACCTGACCGGGACGCAGCCAGGCAGCACCTCGCGAGGGGCAAGTCCCGATGTGCTGCCAGCCACCCAGCGCATTCCTGAGCGCTGCGTCAGCTCGCCCTGGCAAACGGGCCCCCGCCGAGCACACAGCCAGCAGACCTGCCTCCCTGGAGGAAGAGATTAGCGCCTGGGTGAGGAAGAAGGAGGCAAACAGATTTCCCCAGGGGCAGACGTACAGGGAAGGAAGGGATGTGGGAACATAACTGCTCCTCCTGCCCAGCGCCACTGGGGAAGTCGCGGTGCACGTGGGTACCTGCTCAGCTTCCTCCCCACGCTGGGAAACTCCCATCCTCACAAGCAGGATGGGGCCTCACCTGTGGACAACACAACCTGCGTGGGCTACAGGCCTCAGGGCCCAGGCCCCAGCCTGTACCGCTGCAGGAAGGTGATTTAGCACGGGGCTTTTTCTCTCTAGAGCATCCCTCCCCCTTGCTCAGCACGAAAGGCGAGGCCAGGAGGGGTCAGGAGGATGGTCCCTCCACACAGGCTCCTTGGCACAGCAGTTCCCAGCCCCTGCCGACCTCTGCCTGCTGCTTCTAGGATGTTTTTGGTACCAAAGGCAGGGTTGTGCACAGAGCAAACTCCTGCCAGGCTGAGGTGAGCTGGGAGCAGCCACCCGTGCACACGCTGCTGTGGCTCAGCTCCCTCCTGTCCCCCGTTTATTTGCCTTTCCACCCGACAAACACACGCGGAGCAGCTGAGAGGGTGGCTTGTTTGCAAAGCCAAAGCCACCTAACCAAGCATCAGCCCGAGCAAGAGGAGGCTCCTCTGGTGACAGCCGAGAGCGCAGCAGGCCCGCAGGAGGGGAGGGGGTCTGCAGGGACCGTGCCTCAGTTTCCTCATCTGCACCGAGGACGGCTCCGGCCACGGCCCCGCCGAGTGTTCCCCGTGG
>NW_008606953.1:0-291 GCF_000691845.1 Merops nubicus | reverse complement strand
GGGCCACGTCGTGGCAGGAGCGAGACACACCCGGGCCCGGCCCGGCGCTCAGCCCAAACGGGGGCTATCGGGGACTCCGCTTTGCTCCGAATCAAGCCAAACAGGAACGTCAGCCGGGGCCTCCCCCGTCTCTCCGGGAGATTTCCGAGGCGCCAGCCCGGATCCCGGTGCCAGGCAGGAACGGACGCGCCGACGGCCCAAATCCAGCCGCGTTCCCCCAAAGCACCTCTCACCTTCCCGCCCCCTTTAGCATCCGAGAGAGAAAAGGACCCCCCCTCACCCTCACCCCCC
>NW_008606952.1:693-977 GCF_000691845.1 Merops nubicus | reverse complement strand
AGCAAGCCTGGAAAAAGCTGTTTTCGAGTGCCACCTGCTGATGCCCCGGAGACAAGCCTTGCTTTTGGGTTCCTGGGGCCCAGAGGAGCTCCTCACGCCTTGCCAGGCCACAGCCCCTTCCCCTCAGGTTTGAAGTCGAACCTGAGAGGGCACCATTCCCTTGGGGAGCAGGATGCAGAAGCAAAGCGACATGAGCTGACCCATGGGGAGGTTGGTTTGCTGCTGGGAAAGGCAGCAGCTCTCCCATCCTCAGGGGAACTGGCCCATGAGGCTCCCTGGTGACC
>NW_008606952.1:269-648 GCF_000691845.1 Merops nubicus | reverse complement strand
AAGCATCAAGGGTCCGAGCAGAGAAGGACCCACACATGCTGTGGAGGGGAAGGGGCTGAGTTGTCCTACACCCTGGGAGCAAGAACAGCACCCAGAGCACCCAAACCTCCTCCTGTGGGCTCCTCCTTCGCCCAGCAGCCTTTCTCCACCAGCAGCTACATCCACCTCCCGCCCAGTCCCAGCCCTGTCTTCTCCGTGGGGTTTGCACACTAGTCCCCAACAAGGTTTGATGTCCCCAGGCATGAGGAGCTGACCAGCTGGGCGATGCCAGATGTTCCTGGCATGGTTCTTGGCAGTGCCCTGAGGAAACCAGTGGCTTCCAGGCTTTCCAGCTTGTTTCCTTGCTTGTTCTTCTGGAGTTAAGCAGCCAAGGGGAGGG
>NW_008606952.1:0-215 GCF_000691845.1 Merops nubicus | reverse complement strand
AGCGGGGAGCCCACAACCACCCCCCAAGGGGGGCTCTGTGCCCATCCCTGCTGCCAGCACCGCAGGGGGTGTCACTGGGGGCCGGCTGTGACTCCAGGACTAGAGATCAGCTCAGGGCAGGCTTTTGGGAAGGGCATCGATGGGACCCAGCCCCACCCTCCTCAGAGAGGGACTTCTCCTCTCCAGGTCCCGGGGCAGGAGGGTCTCCTGGTGGG
>NW_008606951.1:0-1107 GCF_000691845.1 Merops nubicus | reverse complement strand
GGCCTTCGGCCTCATGTGGGTCCTTCCTCATCTTCATCTTCATCCTCGTCCACTCCCATCCTCTTCAGCCTCTTCCTCCTCTTCCTCCTCTTCCTCCTCTTCCTCCTCTTCCTCCTCTTCCTCCCCATCCAATTCTTCATTCTCCTTTTTCCTTCCTCATCTTCCTCATCTTCTTCCTCATCTTCATCCTCCTTCCTCATCTTCCTCCTCTGTCTTCTTCCTTTCTCCCTCCTTGTCTTCATCCTTCATCTTCCTCCTTCATCTTCCTCCCCCCTCCTCGATTTTCATCCTCCTTCCTCATCTTCATCTTCATCCCCCTCCCTCCTCCTCCTCATTATCCTTCCTTCATTTTCTTCCTCCTTCCTCCCTGCTCATCTTCATCCTTCCTCCTCCTCCATCTTCCTCCTTCATCTTCCTCCTCTTTCTTCCCTCCTCATCTTCATCTCTCATCTTCATCCTTCCTCCCTCTTCATCTTCCTTCCTCGTCTTCTTCCTCATCTTCCTCCTCCATCTTCATCCTTCCTCCTCATCTTCCTCCTCCTCCCTCCCTCCTCCATCTTCTTTCCATCGTCATCCTCCCTCCTTCATCCTCATCCTCCTTCTTCATCTTCCTCCTTCATCTTCATCCCCTCCTCCTCCTCATTATCCTTCCTCCATTTTCCTCCTCCTTCTTCCTTCATCTTCATCCTCCTCCTTCATCCTCATCCTCCTCCCTCCCTCCTCCTCTTCATCGTCCCTCATCTTCCTCCTCCTCTTCATCCTCCATCTTTCATCTTCATCTTTCTTCTCATCTTCATCCCCTCCTCATCCTCATTATCCTTCCTCCATTTTCCTGCTCCTTCCTCCTCCATCCTCATCCTCCCTCCCCATCTTTTCATCCTCCATCTTCCTCCCTCCTTCATCTTCATCCTCCTCCTTCCCTCTCCATCTTCATCCTTCCTCCCTCCTCATCTTCATCTTCCTCCTTCATCTTTATCCTCCCCAGTCTCTTTTCCTCATCTTCCTCCCCCCCGCCCCTCTCCTCATCCTCATCTTCCCCCTGCTCCCTCCTCATCCTCATCCCCCCCCTTCATCCTCATCTCCCCCCTCCTTCCTCATCCTCATCCC
>NW_008606950.1:91489-102716 GCF_000691845.1 Merops nubicus | reverse complement strand
TAATTTAATGAGTTCCTTCCCCTCTCAATCCACCTTTGCAGATTAGTGCTTTAAAGTTGGTTATCCACAAAAATGTGTGAAAAGTCATACAAAGCCATAAGACAGTTTAAATACATGAAATGAATTAATTCAGTAATGATGCTTCTGTTCATGGCTCTTCTCTGGGGTTTGTTCACGATCATTCCTAAAGATGGGATACCGGAGTAGGTGGACCTCTGCTCCTAATGGCCAGTATGTCCATTCCAGTGTTCTGATGGTGTGGAGAGTTTCACACTTGTGCCTTGGTCTGCTGCTCAGCAAGAGTTACTGGTGGAAGTTTGTATGCAGATTGCGTTAAAAATTTCAGTGTTACTACTCCAGCTCTTTGCTGGAGTCAGGTGAACAAAATAATAAAGGAAAAGTTGAGATAACCATATACTGTCTTGGTGACACAGTAATTTTCACAGACTTTTCAAAGAGAAAAATTATTTGCGACTTCCCCCAGTTACTTCATAGTGCTGTTTTCAAGCCTAAAATTAAAGGCCTGCTGGTCTACTGGTATAAAGTAAAGAGTTAAAGAGTAGATCTCTTTGTAACCTTTTGGCAATCCTGGTAAGTGATGTTGAATGTGTGGTTACCATCAGGCATAGATGCTCATTTCAGCTGCAGTCATCAAAAGGGAACAAATGCTGCTTACGTCGTGTCTTCTGTACAAAAAAATTGCAAGTTCAGAAGCTGGCATTAGGAACAGATGGTATTAAGAGAGATTATGAAAATCTGAAGACATTAAAATGTGTTCAGATGAAAGGCGTTGAAGGATAGATGTATATTATATATGGTGATCTTATTTCTTTGTAGATCATTAATATTCAGTATGTATGAAAACTGATCTAGACATTGTAAAGTAAAATTGAAACATGGCTAACTAATTTTCTTTGTATGATTATGTAGCAGAGGAATGTGAGTTAATTATCAGACACCTATTTACAGGCTGTACATGGGAGAGTTGGACTGACAGGAAAGCCAGTCTCTACAGGTAGAGTTATTTTCATTCTCATCCCTTCAGTGATCATGATTTGGTGCTGAGCACTAAATGTATTTTCTCACGTTTTCAAAACATTAAAAAAATGTTATTTTCTATATAGGGACATGAAGAGGTGTCTGATTTATATTTTTAATGGAAATACTGAGAAGCTGTCAGATTTATTATTTTGCTTAATAATAAAGGTTATTGCTAAAGGGAGTGTTTTACTGGAGATGAGTTTGGTAATTTCCCCTCTCTTATAAATAAAGAAGCTTTAATGTTTTATTTTCTCCAGGGTTTTACTCTTATGATCTAGCTTCATTTGCCTTTGTGGAGGCTTAAGGGAGGTGTCAGGACTTTCAGAACTGCGTAATATTTGGGACTTCCCAGTGTAGTTGGTGGTGCTGGAAGGTGCAGCAAGCCTTTGAGAGGTGGGCCACAGATACGTACTTTTTGCTTGCAAGAGCAGGCAGCACAGGTCTTTTCTTTAACGAGATCTTGCAGCTTCTGTTGATGGAAGATCCTTGTGGACCACTGGCATGGGGTAGAATCAGCCCATCTGGTGCAGCCAGCACAGCCTGCTCTGCCCCTTGCCTGGATCTGCTTGATTGTGCTGAGTTCTACCTGAGGGCCAAAACAAGCTCACCTCTGTCTGCAAGAAGTGGTCCTTGACAAGTTCAGTGTTATCAGTGCTCTGAATTCCTTAACCACAGTCTGACAAGTGGTGATAAAATACATAACCAAGTCTTTCATAACTCTTATAGGAGAGTGATGTTTTACTGGAGTCTCTGGAAATATGAAGAGAAACAGTATTGCTTAGCTCCACTGATCAGGGCTTCAAAATTAGGAAATTGGGAAGGTTGCAATGTGTCGCAAGGGACCAAAAAGTTCCCATTCTCATGGAAATTCATTTATTATGAATTCCAGAAGCCAGAGCGTTAAAGAAAATAACGAATGATATACAGCCTTGTGATAAACATTTTAGGAGTTCAGAACACGGACACACTGGAAAACTTCTTTAAAGATGCAAATATGCAATGCATTAGCTGGCAAGTGATCTTCTGGTGATTCTTAAGTTATTTTCAAAAAGGTGTACGTTTTTGCCAGCTGCCACTTTAACACAAAAGATGACTTGATGAACAAAGACATAAAGTTTATAAACTTTGTTATTACTGTTTGGGCATGTCAGCCTAGACAAGATGTTCCCTGTGAGCAGACAGCATTTAAAGCTGGTGGTGTTCCTTCAGACTCCAGGCCTGTTTAGTGATGGTTTCTTGCATATCCATTGTTGGGTTAAAGTCATGTTTTAATCAGCTTTATTTATAGACTATGGGACTGGAAAGCATGGTCAGTGTAGAGTCCATCCTGTAGATTAAAGCTGAAAAATGCAAGCAGACATCTGCTTTGCATATTTAAATGCAAAGTAAAGAACAAGCATCTCAAGTTTCTTTGAGTTCTTTATACAGCAAGTGTATATTTTTGAGAGGAAACAAGTAATTTTAAAAATTCAGTGCTCGGGCTGTAAGAGAGGGAAATTGGGAAGAGCATGACTCTTGGGAAATAGGTTTTTTACAACTCATGAAGAGTATGAAGAGCAGTGACATTGCAGATTGATTCTTGAACTTTATATAAGAAATTTAGGCTGTCATCAGCAATCAGACTGTCACCAGAAAGAGAAGTATCATCTGCAGTGAACTCTTATTTTTTAAAAAAATATCATTTTTCAGAATTTACATTTGATTGCTAATCGTGCTGTATTTGAAAGTAGGAACCAAAGGTACTGACTGGATCAGGCCTGACTTGGGGAAAAAAAAAAAAAAAGGGAAGGTCGCTTTGAATAATCTGAGGTTAGTTCCACAGTCACCACCACATTGAGCAGTGACCCTGGTTAAAAAACTTGCTAAAGAGCTGTGAATTGGTGCAGTAGATCTGCTGCAAGTACATTCACTGTCTGGTGAATGGATTTGCAGCAGCCCTGTGCCCACATCAGCCAGGTGCACCTGTAGAGCAAACTGACAAGGAACAACAGCATTTTTAACCCCCTGTGTGTAAGCGCTGGATTGTAGAAACAAGAGGAGCATCATCCTGGCTCAGTGTGCAAAGGTTTACCAGTTGACGCATGGTGATTTGGTGCAGAAGCCTTGTGGCTTTGTCAGCACAGGACTCTGCCAGGATGAATAAACTCTGCTTTCCAGGGTCTTCTAATAAGCTCACTCCCTTGTTTCATGAGGGCTTACTATTGGTTTACCTGATCAATATATATGAAGCTTGCACAAAGTCATGCTTACTGTTCCTATGGGATATTGCAGAAAATGAAGTAATTTACTTGAGTATTTCTGTATAGAAAATGAAAATTAGTATTAAAACTGTAATATTTTCTGTTATGTTCACAAACCAATCAGGCTTATGAATGTTGGTAGGTATATTAATATTTTGCATCCTCTTTCATATACAGCATATAGCCTCCAGGTGAAATAGAAAATTGATGCTAAGTGGTAACCGTCTTCCTTACATAAGGGCAAAATATTTGATAATTACTTGTCATGAAAAAAAAGGTATTTCTTCAGCTCATGTAGCAACTATAATTTGCAACCAACCATTTCAGTATATGAACACTTTTGAAATAAAGTCAGTTAGTGGGAATGAATTTCCCACTGAATTCACCATGGTTAGGAGGTTTTATTCAGCAGTCTCACATCACTAATTTGCAGCTCTTCGAAACTCCTTGCTTTAAAGAAGTAAAAATACTGTAATTTTCAAGGTTTGAAAGAGGAGGGGAAGCTGTAGACCCTTACTGCACACCCTAGAGAAGAAAATTTCCGTTGCCTTTAATAGCCTGTAACATCCCAGAGAGTGGCAGAAACCTGTGGGAATCCTGCATGTGGCATGATGAGCCTTTATAGCAGCCCTCAGTTATGAAAGCCTGGTGTGGGGATGTGCTGGAAAGAGGTGTGTGAAAACCATGTCACAGCCAGGGGCCGGGCATACTATTCCTGGAAAATGGTAGGATACAAAGACACATTGTTCACGGTTTCATCCCTTCTTTATTTCACACACAGTGGTGTTATGGGAGGCAATAGTTAAGGACACAACCTGTCAGCTCTGTGCCAGTATCAGACAACTGCCTTTATGAAAAAGTCTTGTTGCAGCCCTGCTGCAGAGGCCTGTGTCCAGTTTACCCTCGGAGCCGGGATGACAGCACTAGCAGGGTCTGAACTGAAAAAAAAAAAAACTTCTTCTATGAGGTGACCAGAAAAGTGCTGCTAATGTTTGCAGTTCAAAAGCAGAAATATTTCCGTACCATGAAACAAGAAGAGACAGGGAAATATTTCTTAGCTTTGTTGTTTGGGGTTTTTTTTCAACTACCTTTAATTTTAGAACACTTGTAAAATTTTTCTTACTCATTGCACATAAAACATACTAAACCGCAGGACTTGAGCTGAAAAATAATTACAGAAGACCTCAGCATTTTTGTATGCCTTACTGAGTGCAACACCTGTACTCCACAGGACTGAATTCTCCATTGATAGGGCTGGAGCCGTCTTCTGCCAGAGTAAACAGAGACTGGAGACATGGCTGGCTGGAAATGGTGGGAGGAGTTACTTCACATCAGGCATTTGTTTGTACTAGCATTATCCTTATCAGAGAATTCCAAAACAGTTACTTGAGAAAAGGTATTTTTATTTTATTTATTCAGTAAGCTCTTGTAGTTTATAGGCAAAAAACATCTCAATAAGCTTTTGTCTGAAAGGAGTAAGGGGAACACCTTGTGTGTGCAGATGTCATATGGGTAGCTGGAAAGGAATTAGGGGAACTTGTGAACCACTGCTGGCAGGAGTGAGGTGGGAAGTGGGTTCATGTGTGAAGGAACAGTCTGATGTGTGTCAAAGTCCTGTGGTCTTACTGCCTCAGCTAAATTTTTAAATAACAGGAACAAGGGAGGTGAAATATCCTGTGCTCTTACTTGAAACGCCTTTGCTGCATTCATTATTTCCTGTAGTAATGCACAGGATATCCAGCTGATTAGCCACAGCAGGCTATGTGATCTTCACAATATCTAGAAGGACCTTCTATGGTGAAACTTTTACAATTTACCAGCAATATATAAGGGGTTTGGAGAAACTGAGTATAGATGAGGATATTGGGTCAGCTAGGATGAAGTCTTACTGTTATTTTTTTTTTGCCAACCCAGCTTTTTCAGGTCTCTTTTCTGTGTCTTTCATCTTCTCATAGCTTTTTTTCTGTATGTTACCATTACTCTCCAGGACATAGATAGGTAAGACTCATTATCTACAACTATGCTTTAATTAAAGTGCATTGATCCCTGTATGAGTGATCTAATTCTGAAGTAGCCTTCCCTCAGCTTAACTCTGCATACTTTGGAAGATTAGTATGTTTTAAGAATTAACTTTGGATTCACATCTTTCTTCAATTGTCTTGACTTTCCTCAGAATCCCAATATTGACAAGCTCCTAATCTTTACTGCAGTTCAACCAAATCCTTTCTTCCTCTGAAGGATTCATATTTCAAACCTTTCTCCTTTCTTCTCTGTAATTGCACCTGCCTTTCTCTCTATATCTTGATTGCAGTGGTGCCTGCTTCTCTGTATTCTTTCTTTTGCCTACTTTCTGACTCTTTACCTTTTGTTTGTTCACCCTTGTCTTCCAGTATGCGACATCTCAGGAGATCTGAAATTCAGGCTCTTTGATGCACTGTACCACCAGCCTATGAGGAAAACCTTAATCATCTGAGATTTAGGAGATCTCTGTGAAACAAAGAGCTTTGTATTTGCTGATCCCCATATTGTATTAATAAACATACTTCTTCGTAAATAGTGAACGTAGCATAGAGGTGAAATATTATTTACACAAATGTGAACAAAATGAGGATGAGAGTCAGGATTTTAGTGAGAGTTCCAGTTGCAGTTGATTCTTAATTTTTCCCCAGACAAAAGCAACTAGTGCTAACTCTACCAAAAATTTAATGTCTCGAAGAAAAAGACTTCTGTTCATTTTTCTGTATTATTGAAAATCCTTTGCCCAGTAGATAACCTACTGATATGAACAGAATCATCACCAGCAGAGCTGGTTTGGTAGTTACATTATTTTCAGTAATTCCTATTCTTGCAGCAACACAAAGTGTTAGGAATAGTGTGCGCTTTGGAACGAGCATTAGAGGTACCAGTCGTCATGTCTGTGTGCGTGATTAGCTGCAAAACTTGTGCCTTTTAAGCTTTTGTTGAGGTTATTAACCTTTACGTACAAAATAGGCAAAAATATCCAACAACACAGCTCCATCTTAAAAGAACGGGTCCTTTCCTGTTCGTTCTTCATCTTAATAAAAAATGGGAGCTTTCCTATTGGCGTCAGAGTGAGTGTGACCCTCACAGCAAGGGAGACATACATCTTCCTTGTGAGGTCAGTGGAAAAACTCTCACTAATGGTGATTTTGTTCCAGGTTCTTGCTAGGCTGTTCTGAACATGTGTGGATTTAGCTGGGAATGAAGCAGCTGGGTGCCCTTCATTACTCCCAGTCAGGGTGGTGTATGCTCTCAGCCCTCTGAACTGGTAGCAGTCAGAGCTGCCTCTGGTGCAGATCCATCCCTTCTCGCTTGCATCCAGATCACGGCTGCTTTCTCTCATGTTCTGAAAGCTGGAATTCAGAAGTACCAGTAAACTCATGGGGTGTGTGTGTCTAAGAGCAGTATAGACTGCTTCCCAGTTTGGAAAGTCTGTAGTAGTTTAAGCATTTTTTTATTAACTCTGGTGTTTACATAGCTTGCAGTTTGTGCTGTTCATTTTAATGATGGACAAAGCTGAAAGTAGACATGGAGGTAACCCTTCAATTGAAAACAAATTCTTAAATGGGAAAGAGAAATAGAGGGTGAGAAAAATGGGATAAGTCATATCACCTTTCATGCCCTGGGTTCAGCTTGCAAGTGGATCCCAGAAGCAGTCCAGCTGGAATCCCTAGTGATGGGGGTTGTTTCAGTACATTAACAAGGAGTGTATCCAAGATACAGTTGCTCAGGTCTGGCCAGAAAAAAATAACAAGCACACCCTCTGGTACTCTTTAAAGTTGCGCCAATTGCAGCTGGCACTTAGTCAAACCTGTCATCACCTTCACTGCCTTCTAAAGAACGTTTTGCTACAAGGTGAAGGCATATGCTTTTCCCCTTGTTTCATCTGCCCAACTTTTGATAATCTTCAAGTAAATAAAAATGCCACTTAGGCTAAAACAGTTCTGTAGTCATAGTGCTGGGATTTATGGAAACTCAGATTTATTAGCTTGTTTTAACATATTGATAATTCATCACAAGCAGAGTCAACAAATCTGAATGCAGAAAGTTTTGAGAAGGCAGCCTTGTAACTGGATAACTGAACATTTTAAGAAGCAAAGAATGACGTTGAAAGCGAAAAAAAAAAAAATAGGTTGATATGGGAAAAGCTATGACCTTCACGCATGCAATTCTTGAAAAATATTCTGTATACTTGAACTTCCATGTTAGTGATTTGTAAACTAGGCTTTTCAGTTCATTAGGCAAAGAGAAAAACAGCAAATAATTTGGAGTATGAGGGAGATAGACAAATGTGCATTATAGTTATTACTTAGTATTTGAGGGCCAAGGTCCCCCAAAGTTGGCTTAGCAAAGCACCATGCTATTAAGCACTGCTAAGGCTGCAGATGTACACTGTATAATGAGAACCGTGGAGGTTACCTGTCCATTGAATTTTAATAAAAAGCATACTGTACCTTATTTCATTCTTGCAGCGGAGGAGGTTGGGAATTATACCACTAAAGCCAATACCATTTCTGAGTCTGAGTCAACCTGGTGGCAGTTAGGTAAGAATCTTTTATTTCAGTGGGAAGCTAATGTGGACTTTTCCTGCAGAGAAGAATTTAAACAGCTAGAGTTCCTTCATAGTTTTCACTACTGGTAGCATCATATTCTTTGCTGGGACTAGCAGAATGCGTATTTGTTTTTTGTAAACTGGAGCTTGAAGTACTTTGTTTTGCTCCACTGAAAGGAGCACCATGTTGATGAACAAACGTCTGCAAGGGCTGAGGTTGTCCTCAGAGCCTCTGAGCCTTCGGAGCTGCTTTCCACAGTCAGCAAATATAGAGTCTGCTGCACGTTTTTTAATGGTCTTTGTGATGGAAAGGATTTTAGGTAATCTGACAGGGTGAAGTAACTTACTGAAATAAGAGAGCACTGATTTAGTAGTGGAGGTTACAGAAAGCAAAAAAACAAGGGCGTGGTACAGCTAGGCAGGACAATTCCTGTGTGGATAGATCAATCTTCTTTAAGACTGCAGAGCTTGGAACTCTTTTCTGTCCTAGATACCCTGCTGGGTGTAAGATGGCAGCAAGTGTGCTAGAGTTACTAGTGTTTGAGCCTGTAATAATAACAACAACATGTTAAGCACTGGCAGACAAAAGCTATGTGAGTGGACTGTCATCATCAGTGTATAACCATTAACCTTTTCCCACGTCCTTGGTAATCTCCTTTTTAGCAGTTGCTTCAACTGTATTTTTAGTGCACCCTCTTGTGTGATTTACCCATTCAGAGCATTGTGGTTTTCAGATGAATTCTTTGTGTTGTTGTTCTTTTTCTTTTCAAAATGGACACCTTGTTTTTATAAAACTGATGCATGGAAGAACTGCCTTGTCTGGCTTCACTTGCAACAAGTTCAGAATTTTTAGACCAAGCTAATTCCACTTAATCAGTAATATGCTTCAGCAAGACCAAGCTTTCCTTTACTGCTGGGTGTTTTCTCACTGCACCCTGCACCTACCCGCCACCCCCAAATCTGTGCAACTATTCACAGGGATATTCAGCCTTCAGCCCATATGGCACAAACCCAATTGCTGACCTTCAAACACTTTGTTGTCTTTTAGAGAGCTCTATAAAAAGCTTTTGCAGCAGGGATGAGAGAAATGAATTTTTATATTACTGTCGGTATAGCTTTTTTTAATTCCCACAGTTTACACTAAAAACTCCAACACTGACTCAACTTCGGTAGTAGAAATTTATTTGCAAAGGTTTTTGTTCTCGATTTAGAGACAGAGCAATAAACTATAGCCCAAGGGCTAAAAGAGATTAAAATTAAGCAGGGAAAAGGGAGAATTGTGCCAACTAGGAAAAGGAGGAATTTCCAGGGAACAATAACATTACCATACACTTGCCTAGCGTCCTTTACTTGATTATTTCAAAGTGCATTACGAGAATTAATGGAGGCTCATAACTTCCTTGTGAGGCAGGTACTGCATGACGATACTGTTTTCGGATGAATAAACAAAGGTCTCGTGTAATCCTGGGACTTGCAGCAAAGTCATAAATATTCACAAGAGAAGATTGAGAAGGGATAGCAAAGACAAACTAACCTACTTCAGAATGCTATCTGCCAGTGAAGTACCCACAGGGTAATGAGTCTTAATTCAGCATGGCTGCCTGGCATTCTTCTCCTGGAGCAAACTGGCATTGAACGTTAAGAGGAGGATGTACACCCTGGAAAAAAAAAAAAAGTGTTTGGAAACCTGGTATTTGAGTTGGCCTCTAGCTTACCACTTCGACAGCCACTCCAGCCTTTCTCTGCTGATGCTTTATTTTGTTCCTCTTCTTGTGCAATTCAAATGAGTTAGCAGTGGCTTAACTGTCTCTGCTAGCACAGGGTTCAACTCAGTAGTCTAAAGGGAATTTCCCACCTCTCATTTGTTTGGCTATGATTTAGTCTTCAGGAAGAAAAGATTGGGAACTAGGAAAAATTGTACACTTCACAAACTTTAAAAAAAAAGCTGTAAGACCACTCATCGGTGACAGCTTTGTATCTCCTGTGTTCGCCCCTACTGGGGAGCACAACAAGTGGGGAGGAAATGCTCCACTTACACCTCATCGTGAAGGGCAGGCTTGAGTTCCACTGTGACTAAGTGCTTGATCCCTGCATGCCAAAATACATACCTTCTAATTGACATGAAAGCTTCTGGCTTGGTATTTAGGATGTAACACAGCTCCTAGCACAGGCTTGGTTTCCAGAATGAAGCACATTCTTTTCTGCCATGCATGTTAATGCATTGTCCTTCTTCCTTCTCCTAATAGCCCGTGAGATTTGAACTTGGAGTCAGCAGAGTAGGGGCTTTGTGAAGCACAAAAGAACACCAGGTTTTTATCACACCATGCCTGTATAAAGAGCTGTTCAGCCATTCAGTTGCCGCTTGTATTGTGCAGCTGTTATTCTGCTGCTGAGAACATCTTGCTGTCGACACTGAAGTAGTACCTACAGGAAACACTGGCACACTGAGCTTTTCAGGAAGAGCTGCGCTTGGGGATTTGCCAGATCCCTGCATGGAAAGATATGGTATTTTCTCCCTCTGCACTTTTTCCATTCTAAAATCCTTGTAAATTTTTACCCACCTGCCCGCATCTGTTCTGGGATTTTTTCACGATGAGGTCTTCCTGACATGACGGAGGTCCGTGTTTCTTGTCTTCCAAAGGCACCTCTCCAAAGCTGACAGTGGGGCTGTGATGGCTGACTGCAGCACTGTGCTGCCTGGGTCCCCCGTGGGGGGATGCAGCTTTCTCACACAATGGCCTTTTCTTCACTGAACTGATGGTCAGTATCTGGTCAGCCTCATCTATTAAAGTCAGCCAAGCAGGGATCCCAGAGCTGGTGGAGAGGGTGCTTTGTTTGCTTACGAGCTAACAGGAAATTCAACTGTTTTAAATTAAGCACAAACAACTGTGTGAGGACAGGGTGAAGGAAGTGTCTGAAATCTGTAGAAGGGTCAGAGATATGCTTAGCCTCATTCAGCCTGCAGAGCTAAACTTGGCTCTGTGAAACTGAGGGTACAATTCCCACTGTAGTTCAGGGCTCAGATTCTTCTGGGCAATTAGTCCAAATGGCTATATTTTTAGCCCGGAATCCTAAGGAAACAAGACTTGTGTGATCATATTGTCTGTGTGTACAGGGTTCTCAGCTGCCAGCAGCCTGTGAGGTTTTGTATTGACTTAACACAGGCTGCAAGAAAGTGGTTTTCCATGGTCCCTCCTGAAACCAGGCGCGCAGGTGAAGGAATGTGGCTTCAGAGAGGCAAAGGGCCTGCAGGGAAATTGCCTCTGTCCTTTTAAAGACATCAGCGTCAGGACACAAATTCCTAAGAAGCAGGCTTCACTGGTTCCAGTGCTCCTTTAGTAGTAACGTTTCCATATAAATAAACAGAGCATTC
>NW_008606950.1:78068-91458 GCF_000691845.1 Merops nubicus | reverse complement strand
CAGCGCTTTCCTGCCGTAGGGTTGTGTGAGGCTGAGTTTGGTATGTTGCATTTCACAGTGCCCGACACATCCTATAACATAAACTAGCAGACTAGATAGTGCAGGACATTAATTTCATAAGGTTTGACTTGCTGGCTACACTCCCTTTGACTTTATTAAATTAAATGCCATTTTTGTCTGCCTACGTTTTTCAGGTTCCAGAGCCACAGTTTGCATATTTTTAACAGTTTGAAAGTATAACAGTGCACAGCCCTTGATCTTTGCCATACGGGATGCTACCTTGTGCAGGAGATGTATGTAGCCCCACTAAAATAAGAGTATTTGCAGGAAAAAAAATGCATGGAAATCAATGAATGACTGTAGGCAAGCAACAGCAATGTGATGGATAACAGCACAGCAGGCTGGTAAGTGAGGTACCAGTGTCAAATATCTATTGTATGTGCTCAGGACTAAGATTTTATCGTCTTAAGTATTAGTGCTTTAGTTGTTGATTTGTCTATTTTTTTTTTTCGTTTTTGATTGCTTTTGAGAGGAAGAATGGTGAACACACATAATCTGTGTTTCAGACTGCATCCTTTAAATCCAGTGGGCATCTTTCCACTGACTCTACTAAAAGCTAAACTGATCTTTCATTATAAAAGTTAACCTAGTCTTTCTTTCACTTTGGAGTGGTGTAGAAAACATTTTAAATTTTGAAAGTACAATTTCAGGCTATAAAATGGAGCATCCCCTTCTCATGTGGAATTGATCTGGTGTCTGGGACTGCCAAATTCCAGTCCAATACAAATTGCAACAGCTGAGTTACAGTTTTTAAATCAACCCTGAAGATGAGGGATTTGTAGTGGTTTCATGGGAAGACTGTTTATCTGTGCAGCTGTATGAAAATAGAGGTCTATTCCATTCAGATTTATCTACCCAATTCCCATGAGGCAAGTTACATACATATTGTGTTGGGTTTTCTGTATACACCCTTGCTCCCTCTCATTTCTTGCAGGTTCCCTTCGTGTGCCTGTGCTTCTCCGCCAGCTCTGTCCATTCCATCTTGCTCTTCTTCTGTTCTACCTTGAGGCTTAGAATTCTCTTCCCCTTCTTGCAGGCTGTTTGTCAGTCCTCTCTGATGCAGCCACTGGCTGAGGTGCATGACAGTGCTCTGCAGGACGATATTTTCCTGTGCTTTTAGAACAAGTTCCTGTGCTGCAGGCAACAGACTCAGTTACTAGATACATCAAGGTATACACGAGTTCACACAGGGAGCTTGGCCCAAACTCCAAATCCTTGATCTCTGAGACATAATGACAATTGTCACGTACAGGCAAAAGTCCCTTGGCTCAGTGAGTCTCCATTTTTTTTTTTAAGTTTGGATCTCACAAGAGTGACATTGCTGTTTGGTGCACCACCTGCCTTCCCACCCATATTTAAAAGCTACGTTCTCTTTCATTTATCATTAAAATGCATCTCTGATACAACTAAAGTGATTGCTGACATGGAAGACTGCATTTTAAAAAGTATTTTATAAATTTAGATGCAATATGACCAGAGAGGTGCTGGCAGAAGTGATGGAGAATTGTCTTCTGAGCCAGTAGTGTGACCCATGGAATGCAAACTGTGAACCTGTGTTTGGATGTAGCCATAGTTTTTGGAGCTGCAGTCTTCCTGTGAACCAGTTGCTGGGAGAGCAGCATCATTGCCTCCTTTGAGGCATCAGTTGATATGCAGAAGACTTCCTTGTGTCCTTCCCTCTCCTTGAATTTTTTCTGTAAGATTAAATAGTTGATGAGTTAGCAAAAGAACAAAATAACACAGGCATGAGACTCAATTTCCAAGCACAGACTCCCAATTGAAAATGAGTGTGATACGTAATAATAGCTTTAACAATGAGTTTTCTTACTCTTTCAATGTCTTCCACCCAGCTGATGTCCTTCTCTCATTTAGATTTTCTTAGGAATCTCCTGTGAATCTTTTCCCTTTCTTTTCACTTTGCCTTCCTTCATTTCTAAAGATTCTGTTACACATATCTGCATCTGTCCTTCTGCCTCACAGTCTTTTTAGAGCTATATTCATTTTGCAATGTCCTTCTCATCTCTGTATTTTTTGCTCCGTCTCCCTCTCTGATCATTTCTCTCCTTCTGTGCCCAGATGCCATGACAGCTCTCCCTCACTAGCCTGCTTCACCTGCTTGAACCTTCAGGTTCCTGGCTTTAACAGTCTTTGTTCTCTGCTTCCCAGTGCCTGTACTCAGGTCTGACCTTTTTTTTTTTTTTTGGCCATTGTAGCCTTGCTTTTCCCTGTTTCTTTTCCTGGTTCTTCCATCCACCGTGTGTAAATATAACTGTACCATCAGCCACTTCTGTTCTTCAGTGTGGGAGATCTTTGTAGCAACCTGAGAGTAGGATTTCATCTTAAGTATAAAACAAATTTTGGAGGTTGTGGTGGTGATTCATGCCTCCTTCTCACAGTGGGCCCACTCCTAGTGTTTAGCCAAGAATCCTGACAAATCCCTGGCACTGGAAGACATTGGTTCTTCCATTGATGGATGTCATGGCATCAGTATTGCCTTGAAAGTATCATAGTATGAGAACAGATGAAGACAGCAACCATACAGCAGTGTGGAGAGATGCAGCTAGCGCCAGCACAGAGTCTTGTTGGAACTTGTAACACTGCATCATCTTTCTGCTTCTTCACATATGATCAAATATATCCATATATCTTCTCTTTCAGTCTTCATGGTAGTTTCCACAAAGCCTAAAACATAGTCCATGTAGGTGCATTGCTTGAATTTTTTCTCTCATTGTACATACTACTTGATAACTCTTCTGGCTTATACAAGGGCCTAAATACCTGCTTCTGCAACTGCTCCCCATAGTGAAGTGAATGGAAGCTGTACATGCAGCATGAATGTCAAACTCCACCACTTCAGAGCATAAAAACTTCCCAAGAACAGGAAGCACATCTCTATGTCTGTACGGTGCCGAGCACACAGCTGGTGCTCAGTAAATAATGTATACATAGAGTTGGTAAGGAGTAACTGTTCCTCTAGTGCAACTGAGGTGAAACATTTTTTTGTCATAAGAGGCAATGCGTTATCACTTCTACTTATCTCTTTTGTAATTTAGGCTTTAAATGTTGAAAGTGTATTAGCCAGCTAGTTCAGAGCAGCTCACTTACAGCTCCTTCACACAACATGTCCTATGTTTCAAATGACAGGAAGGATAGCTAGTTTTCTACAGCTGAATGCATAGTGATTAAACTGTCCGGGCATCACCAGTAGGCAGCCATTGAACAGATCGTTATTAAGATGGCTATAATTACAGAGTTAAAGCAGCCCCTTGCAGCGCACTGGTAAGCAGCTTTGAAAACTGGGGGCACAAAGGCATATCTCCTTTATATGTTGAGGCCCAAGCTGTGCAAAGTAGATGCAGTTTTTTCTGTTACTTCAGTTTTGTCTTGAGCTGCTAAATGCTTCTGTCTGCTGTTTGGAAGCTGACCTCTTTTCCTGGCCAGAGAGATCTGAGATAGGAATAAGTGCTGAGTAAAAGGCTGTTTAAAAAAAAAAAAAGTATAGCTATGACACCTCCACAAGAGCTCTCATGGTATTGCTTTAGTCATTAGCTGAGTGGATACTTGAGCTTAATCAGTATCAAAGGGACATACACAAAGTCATCTATTTCATTAAGCTAATTTGCATGACTCGGCTTACCAAGAATCAAATTTTCATGTATTGTCCATCTTGCTGTCAGCAAAATAAGGGGAGAGGGAGGAGTAAATGGTTAGCAATGCAAGACTGAGATGTGATGGTGTTTATTCCTTTTTTCAGAGATAAACTGCAAGTCTCTCAGGAACCTTCATTGTATTTGGATACCAAAGATACAGACTGCTAAGATTTATAAAGTTTATTTTTAGTAACCTGTACTTAGACATCAAACTTACAGAGCTTTATTAAGTGCGAGATCTTTAAAGCAGTGCATAGTTAAGCTTTTAGCTGCTGCTGTGGTTGAAGAGGAAGGTAAGTGTTGGTCTGGAAGGAGGCAATGGGAAGATTAGAATAGTTAGCTAAAATAGACCTTCAGCCTCCTCTGGTCCCAGAGAGACATCAATGAAGTGTTTTGTGTGAGCTTCACACAACACTGCAGTCCCAAGGGAGTCGCTGCTGCTGTTTATATCGTACCAGATCTGGCTATGGCTTTAACAGAAAGCTGTAATGTGCTGAGGTGGCTGTTCTTGTTCTTCTGTTCTGTCCCTGGTGCTTAGGACACCGTCCTCCTTCAGTACTTAATTTTTGTCTGTCTTTCTTTCTTTAAAAAAAGAGACAGGTAATGTTTAATATCTCCTTTTTATTACTGCTAGAATTGAAACTTAATGACTGTTGAGTGAAACCATATTGTTTCAGTTGTATCATCTGGTAACTGTTTCCATGTTAAACTTTCAATTTGTCCAAGACACTGTGGCTGAGGTTTGCTTTTAAGTGTGAATTTGTTGTGATGATTAGATTATTCTGGTTAAGCTCAGCTGTTGGAGTCTCACAATTAAATGTAATTTAACTTGATTGATTAGACAGAATGGAGGAAAACTTTCATAAGACAACTGAAAAACTATGAGGCATTGCTTCTCTCATTACTGAACCAAGTGGTGAATTCTGCAGTCCATTCCCAGACCTTGCCTAGGATTTTTCAAGCACTAGTGTTTCTAAAGTCTGCTGTTAAGCAAAAGGACTTGATAACAGCTCTTCTGTTGTTTAGGTAACTTTTGTAGGTATAGCTAGAAAAAAATGTATATATGACTGGTGAGTTGGTAATGACAGAAAACCCCCCAAAAAAAGTTGCATGATTATGAATTGAATATTTCCAGTGAGGTGAATCATCTTGTTTTTGCTCCTTGAACTGCAAAACTGTGCTCCAAAGCCATGCCCCTGCTGAAACAGAAACTGCAGGCAATAACTCATCTGTCTTGGGGAACGTATTTTGTGTGTGCGCATGTGTGTATGGTTCAATTTTAAAATTGAACTTTTAAAATTCAATTTTAAAAGATGTGCTACTGTATTAGAGGTCAGCAATAGAATGTGTTTGTTCAAGCCCAAAGCATTGATCTGAGCAGTTTGGGATGTTGGAAGTCAGTTACTATGGACACTGTTATGCTGTAGAAATGCTGTTAGTATTTTTACAGTTCCGTAACTAAAATGTTTCCTTTGGGAAAAAACATGGCCAGAGAAGACTTGTGTATTTGAATCAAGGAACTGCAGGTGGGAACAGTTTTTCTTGCATCTTTGAAAATTGCGAGCTCCCTTCCTTATCCGCATGTGTACATGTTGCCTCTGTGGATTGTAAACTTTCTAGGACACGGCTTTTTGTCTTCAAAATTGTGTAGCACCTAGCATTCTTGAGGTAAAACACAAGTTTAGGGAAAAACTAACCATAAGGGGCTCCAGTGCAGTAGTATCTTCTGCCAGTGAAGACACTTTTTTTTTTCCCTCTTTCTTCTGTTACTGTTACTACTTTAATTCCAAGCAGTATTTTGTCATATGGGCTGTAGCCCAAACTTTGTTATTGCAGCAGTGACAGACAAAAGATAGGTTACAGTCCTCTAGTTTATAGTTGGGTTGAGCAAGCAAGAGACATGGTAACGTGGACAGGACTGTGTAGTGCACTACTTAGTTCAGCGGATGCAGGACATGGATCGACTGTAGATGATGTGTAGTTGGCTTGTGACAATGCAGCAATCAAATTGCTGTTGTGGGAAATCGTCAATTCGTCTGTTGTGTAGGTTTGCAGAGCCAAAGTGGTTTAAGTAGGAAGGATGGAAGACTGCTTGCTGCTGAATAAGCTCGTATGAAAAGTTCTTATCCTTGCATTCAAAACTATGTTACCTCTGAAGTCATATCTGGTTTTGCTAATGAAAGCTGCTTCATTTCTGACCTGTCTTTAAAAAAAAGAGCATACCTCTTGTCTGGGTTCACATTAGAAATACCTTGAAAGCAGGATATTGGAAATATCAGCTGACTGAGAAGCAGCACAGCAGTTGATCTGTCTCCATGATGGAAAAAGAAGGAGCAAGTCTGGTAAGATCCAGAAGGAAACAGCTTGCTCTCCATCTTCTTCATTATCAACCCCTGGGAGAACCATGTCTCTCTAGCCCTATTTCTCTGTATAACACCTGCCTTCAGAGCTTACCAGCATTCAGCTAAGAGAAGTAATGTCACAAGTCAGCTTTGTTAAAATTTACATTAAGAGGTATATTCCAAGTTTAGTCATCCCCGGATCATGAAGAGCTTGGTTTTTATTTATGTGAAGCACTAACAATCTTCTTAAAGCTGTCCAAAAAAAGGAGGGAAGATACCATCTGTCCTGACAAGCTTGCAGCAGAAATAATGTTCTCAGCTTTTGGGGAATGTAGGGGTGTTTGTGAGTAAGGGGAGTAATCTGTTCTGGTGTAAGGAAAGCCAAATCTGTTCTTGTGTGAGGAAAACCAAGTCCTTTTACAAAAGCGAGACTCTGTATGTGAGTACTGGTAAGGGAAGGGATTGTGAGGGGAGCTCCTTGGGATTTAGAAGGGAAGTGCACAAGCGTTTCTGAAAGCCTGTATCAGGGAGGCATCAGAGTTTTCAGTCTCTCAGACCAGTTCCATTCTTTATAAAAGCACTTTACTGTAGATCATTGCCAGTTTGCATCCTCTCCTTACTAGACATAGGTTTTTGGTGCCCCTCCTGACTGCACGCTTATCCATGCAGACACTGTGCAGGTTGTTTCTTTCTGTCTGGGGCTACAAGTAATACTCCTAGGACAACAGAGAAAGAAGTACAGTGATTGGCTGATGGAAAAAAAAAATTGGTTTCTAGCTCTAAATTAACAAGGAGAGTTGTGGTAGGCACTAGAATTCAGTGAGGTAATCATAATTTATCTCTGAATTTTCACCTTTTTTTCCCTGCTTTATAAATATGTGAGGAAAATATTTTATTTTATTTTATTTTGTTCTCCAGCACGTTCTGAGAATGCCATTTGTTCTGTGGCTGGACAGAAGAAGCTCTGGGCTGTTTGTGCCACAGAGGTACTGCTTTGGCTAGGGTCTAGGAAAAGCTATTGCTGACAACACTGAGGTAAAGCAGATGTCAGATGGTCCCTCAGAGCTTCTAGAAAGATTTTGTGCATAAGTACTTTATTTCAAAGTTACATCTTTCTATCAGAAGAAGGAAATGCCTGAAGGGATATCCTGAAACTGCAGAATTGACTTTTTCACAAGCTCAGGTTGAGTATAGGGGCAAGCATGTGCAATAAGTAGTCTCTTACATAAAGCTGATGCAGTTATGTTTACCAAAAAAGAATAATACCCATGAGGTTCTGTTTTGAATTACTCACAGCAAGATTTTAATAAGGAGAAATACAGTGTAGAACATGACCAAGAGCACCTAATTTGCTTACTCAAAGAAAACAAGAATTCAAACCAAAAGAAGAGTTTCTTCTTACAAAAGATTAAGTATAACCTCAAATCTCCCAGGAAATGTGGATGTGGTATTTCCATTTCCACACATTAGATGGGAGACTTTGCCCAAAAGCCATATAAAATTAGCAGGATTTAACCGAGTCTTTAAGGATGTGTACTTTTATGAGGATGAATATATTAAATATATACAGTTCTCTGTAATTGGAAAGCCTGTAAGTAGGTAAAGCAACATGACCTGTGAGCTGATGCAGATGGTATGAGCTGTATGGCAGTGACTGGTCTTTCTGAAGTCCAGTGGGAATCAGTCCTCCACGATCTAGCAGATGTCGGTGTCAGCATTTTCACTGGCATATATAAAAAGCTAGTGTCCTTTGGTTGTAACTGCTGTGTGACTGTGCTGCAGGCTGGAAAGTAACCACTCTGTGGTGCAAGGAAGCATAACCTATAAGACATCATTCGTACGTAGGCAAGGCTTGACGTGGGGTTGCTGGGTTGGTGTCCAGTTGAGAACATCACACCTTGATGCCAGCCTGAATCTCTTCAGGCTTTTCTAGCGAGTTCAGCATGGTCCATGCATACAGCATTCAGTCTCATTAAAAAGTAATTTGATTTTCTGGTCTAATGTCTTGTGTTCTTTTTTTTTTTTTTTTTCTCTTCTATCTGCTGGCAGGAATTTGGGTCTTGGCTGTAGATCAGCTCCTGGCAGCTGATCAGCTGAATGTCCACATTATTGAGGCCAACCCAGAGTTAGAGGAAACTCTCTCTGCAGCATTTGCTATAAATCACATAAGCAGCAGAATTGCAGAGTAAGAAATAGCAGCAGCAGTTTGCCAGCTACTCTGTCTTCGTCCCTTCCATGAAGCAAGCTAGGAAGGATTCATTTGGGTTTGAAAACACGTGGCAAACTTGTTAAAAACCTGTAGCTGTGTGTGCGGACTCATCAAGCAATCTCACTGAATTCATACAGATGCATTCAGCTAACGAGGCATTCCTTTTCCTGCACCCCCCACCTTTAAGGAGTGAAGTTGCAGGGGGCAGGGGAGAAGAGGAGGAGGTTTGGGAGGTCTTTGGTTGAGTGAGAAAGCCTTAGTGTTTTGGTTAGAGCCAAACTTTCTCCAGTGAGCCTCAGAGAGACAGTGTGTCCATTGTGGTGCCCGTGGATGTTATTTCATTGCTGGGATGCTGCCTGTGTAATGTCTGTTGCAGGCAGCATGGTTTTTTTTCAGCGACACAAAATTAACTGGAATATTAGTAACAATGTTTTCTGCATCAGTCATTAGCTGTGTGCTGGTGCTGCAAAAATTACTTCTCTTCCCATGCATCTCCTTATTTGCAGTTGGAACCTGAATGCAGCAAATCATTCCTAAAATAGAGGTAGGAAATGCCGGCGATATAGAAATGTCTTTGTGTTGTGGCAGGGTTTTGGGCCGCATAGCTGAGCCTGCCCTAGCACAGGACTTGGAAACAGGTTGTTGTCTCATCTGGGTGACAGTCTGGATTGTCCTTTGCAAAATCCCTGCACGTGTTATCGAAAAGGCGGAGGATATTTCACACAGAAGAAAACAACTTTGCTTTGCTCTACCAATGAGCTGGAGAATGGATTAGAGGCTTTTCCTATCCGAAAGGAAGCTCATCCATCATGCCCTATTCAGGCAGTCATACTCAGTGGCCTTGTTCTCCCTTGCTACACTGAACCTTTTTCTCCACAGCTTTTCCAAAGAAGTAAAGCACATAATAACAGAGCTATTGCTTTTGTAACTTGTACTACAGGCATTTGTCAATGCTGCTTTGACTTCTTTTTCTATGCTGCTCTAATTCCATCATGCTGTGCTAAGGAGCAGGTGTGAACAAATGTGTAAGGATGCTTGTATTCTTCAATCTGTGAGTGAATGTGTGTCAAGAGAAGAGAGTAGTGTATTTATGTGGTGCAGGGGCTCATTTATGTGGTGCAGGGGCTCATCTCTATCTAAGTGTAATCTTTTATTTTACTTTCTCTGACCCACACCACCTCTATTTTAAGTTTGCTTTTGAAATCACATCATATAGTTCATGTTTCCTCTCAGTTACAGACTCCCAGTAATTAAAGTGATTTTGCACTGTTCTATTAATTACAGGAATTGTGATTTTCATATTCAGAGGTTGATTGATGACATCTGCGTATAGCACTTTCCTTTAAAATAAATTGAGTTACAGTGATTAACCTTATAACCAGGTTAACAGACAATATAATTTGTCTCAGCAGTATCCTGGAAGTGGGATTTTTCTTATGTATCTCTTGGCTTCTTGCTTTGCCTTCTATTGTCTTCATAATCCTGAAGGGGTGAAGAGTGAAAAATGTGTCATGTTGACATATTGAAGTGATTCCTTTACTCATAAGGCATTCTTGAGGATAGGGTAATTTCTTGTATTAACTTGTCTATAAAACTGTTTGGATTATATGTGATGTAAAATTTGTGAATTTGTTAGACATCAATCTAGGTAGAGAGAAAAACTCAGAGTCTGCCACCTGCAGCTAGCCATTACTAGCAAACTGCAGGAACGGGATTATTGTAAGTATCATGTTCATCTCAGAGAAAAAGCAAACTACACAGACACTCTCAGAGTTGGATTTATTCTACTCCCTTAAGGTTTCCAAAAATATCAACAAAAAACATAACTGTAGAAGATAAAGATCTATAAAACATCTCTGAAGTTTTAATGAAAAAACTCTCCTGTGATATCTGAGCCTTTTAAATTTGGCTGAATGTCTGTGGGTGTATGAGCACATGTGAATGGATGCGTGTCTGAGGAGAGGGGTGTCAAAGGTAGTGCTGAGGGACTCAGTTCCCAGTTAATGTGAATGTTTTCTTAGCACTCTGAGTCTTACGGTTTTGTTCCCTACCTGCTTCTCTTATCCACAAGCATTTTAAGGTTTCCCTCAAAGATTACATTTTTTTTTTGTGGACATTTTTTGGTTTTGTATTAATCTATTTCATGTTCTACTGCAAGGTGCAGAGAAACCTTAGAAAACTGGTTTCATAAACAAATTAGGGGCTAAAATTATAAATACACACTGAGAGCTCTTCACTTACTTGCATTTTTTATCTGTCAGGGACAAACATAACGTATCCTGATGGATTTGCCTGATTCTCAGAGGGAAATGCCTTACCCTTTTTTCCACCTGTAGGAGTCAGCTTTCCTAACCACGGTGTGTCTGCGTATCCTTCTGCTGAGCAGCCTTCCACAGAATACAAGGCTGACAATTGTCCTGAGTTTTCTTGCTGCCGTGACTACACTTGCAATGTGATACGAGCACTGGGTGCTCCAGAGGTGGCTGTTGGGGTAAAAGCACCTTCGGGTACACAGCTGGTGTAATTAATATGTAAATAGTAGTGTCTGTGCTTAGCATTTGCAGTGTTCAAGTCAATTTCATTCACATTTTGAAGGTGGGGGTGTAGTTTGATGTCGCACCAAGCCAGTTCTTGACAAAGTTGATTGGGGCCTTTGAAAAAATACTTTAACAAAACTTGCTGTTTCGCTCAAGGTAAATAGAGTCAGATTAATGAGTCAGGATTTCCATACATAGATTGAGGGCCAGAACTGGCCAAATTGCAGGAAAACTAAGCAATGTATTCTGACAACTGCTGACTTGAGTGTGAGGATTTGCATTTCTCTATTGTTTTATCACCTTAAAAAATGGACACTTTCATTTAAAATAAATGGGACAAGTTTCCTGAAGAATACAGCTGGGTTTGCCTGCGTTAAGTGCATGTATGCTCATTGCATTAACAAAAAGCAAAGGAGAATTGTTAGTGATTACACTGAGCTTTAAACACAGTGGTACGTTCTACAGTATTCTTTTTCTTCAAAGTTAACCTATGCCCTTTTACATTGATCTGGTTTTTTATGCCAGACATAAGAGGACTGAAAGTTGACGTTTTTCTTCCTGATTAGAGGATGAAGAAAGGCTGCCATCCATTTAAGTATGTACCAGCAGTGAAAGGAAGCAAACCCGAAGTATCTGAGGGAATCTGACCTGAAGAGCTGGCTGAGCTGTAGGGATTGTTTTAGGATTACTACCTGATCTTAATGTTATGTTTACAACAGGCATGTGGCAGCTGAGACAATGTCTGCAGGGCTGGGTCAAACTTTTAATCAGTGAAAATTGTCAATATGGTTGTGTAAACACATCAGGCTTTGTGTTTCACCTTTGTTACCTTAAAGGAGAGGAGAACAAAGGGCCACCACGTTTCTTGCCTACTACAGCTTTGAGTCACCTGCAGCTACTTAATTCTTATTCCATTCATCAGATGAGAGAATGGAAGGTCACTTGACTGGCACTGATGTTTCCCAGGCAAAGTTAGGACTGGGGAGAGTAATGGTGTTGCTGGTAGTGTATCTGTTTTCTATTACGCATGCTGAGATGAAACAGCAAAGTAGATATTAGAGATGGCGTTCTCTCCTGTCAAAAGGCAGTGATTGCTACATTTAGCTCTTAAATAATTTCAAAATCTTGACAGAGGTTTGCTGAAGAAGTCCCACGTATAATCAATAGAGCTATTTTTATCTCTTGAATGAGTGAAGCTTTTAAAAATAATAAAGACATCTTTGTAATGACCAACCAAGCTGTTCCAGAGTTAGGTCTGTTGCTCTGTGTGGTTGGGGGTGGTGAGTTAAAGGAGTTATTTAGGCATTGCCTCTGTTCCATTCTGCAGGTTTATAACCCCAAAATAAAATTGCAAATGTTTCTGGCAGTCATCCTCCAGGCACAGATGGCTTTCCTCCCGGTTTTGGCAAGCTTGATTTCAGTATAAAACTGAGCAATTATTAGAGAGTGAAATATTGCATGATATTATAATACCACCGCCACCACCATCAACATCATGACAAATCCAGTGTTCATTGTTCCTGGGTGCCATATGAGAGAGCTAGTGCCACTGTGTTACCCTTTCCTCCAAAACCTGTACCTTTGCTGCTGCTAGTGATGCGTAGACAGAGGGACGGAACAGAGCAGATGCTTTAGCAAGGAACTGTGGCCATTTTCTCATTTGCGTTGGCTCTATATTTCAATGCAAATATCATTGAACAGGTGGCTGATGAGGCCCCCATGGACTGTTTACAGTAAAGGTTACAACCAAAATCGATAGGCCTGAGATGCTTCTAATTCCATCTGGGAGATGTTCATCTTCCATCTGACTATTTCCTCCCTGAACAGCAGCATCCTATTAATGCTGCAGTCATCAGGGATGTCTCACTCAGGTCAGCAGAAGGTTTCTCCTATTTAGACCTCCATTTGTTTTCCACATTTTCTTTTTGCAGGGCACTGAATCAAGCAGTAATGTTGATCTTGACGAGCCAGGTTGCCAGCATTAAGCATGCTGAGTTTTGCCTACTGTCTTGACACCTGCTACTACCGTTTGGCAGGCCGAGGCTCATCACTGCTGCTTGGGCATTGTCCAGATCTTTTCAGCTTATCGCTTACTGAAGCAAGAGGTAGTGATGTTACATATCATAGCTGACATTATTCTGCCTGATGCATGGTCTTGTAAAGTTGCAAATGAGGGGAGAGGAAAGCTAGTAAGGGCTAATGTTTGCACAAACCTGAACTACATAAGCAAGCACCCCTGAAACTCAAAATGAAATTTACTTTGCATTTTGCCTGAAATTTTACTTTAAACACTAACTTTTGCAAGTCTTATTGGAAAGAGCCGTGTGATCTGTGTATCTGTGTTTCATCAAACTGGTAATGAAGTTTGTATTACTCTTTTTAATGAAGATAGGTACTGTTGCTTACTATATGAGGCAATATCGCTCTCACTGGTGTCTTTCCCTTGGGCCTAATCGTCACGTCTGGCGTGCAGCCCACAGCAGCTGGGCAATGAGTAAGCAGTACTGAATCCAATTAAAATGGTAGTAAAGCGTGTATAGCAGAGGGCACCCATACATTCCTCTTACGGTCAGGGAGAACTTTCTGATACGC
>NW_008606950.1:34845-78037 GCF_000691845.1 Merops nubicus | reverse complement strand
GGTAAAGAGTGTGCTTTGTACACATAATTTAGGGTCAAGAGGGATGCTGGACGGGTCGGGGCTTTCCTTGGGTGCTACCTCCCTCCCCTCCCCAGCATTCAGGAGTGACTTCTTGATACCTTGTGATTTTAAGGAGTACGGTTGACTAACTACAGGTAATGCAACAGCATCTTCGGCGTACAGGCCAGCTACTGGAGTGCTAGAGTGCTTTTCTGGCCACGTGAAATGAATGGCCAGCTGTAGAGACAACAGGAGTGGGACAGGAGTGGAAAGATGAATGACGGCTGTAGCATCCGTTGCTAAAAGATGTTAGAGGTTGGTAGTGATGATGGGCACAGAGCTGGCATTAAGTCCCTGTGACCACCTGCACCACCATTCAGGTGACTGAGCAACAATCGTTAGAGAAGAGACGACACAAGCAAAAAGGCTGGCCACCCTGAGCACTGTCCTGCCACATGCCAATTCAGTTGTAATGTCTGGCACTCTGTGCTGTGTCTTGCTGATAGCCACTTGTGTCTCCTCTCTCTCGAGCTCCCCAAGCACCCGCTGAGCTTCTATTCACTCACATCTGTCTGATCCCCTTGGCACTACTCAGCGTGGGCATTTTGCATGATCCCTTCTGCTGCCAGGTGCAGACACACGAGGTGGCTGAGCAGCAGCTAGCCCACCACCCAAACAGCCGTAGACAAAGGATGCTTTCCTGAGCAGCTCTGCTGTGCTGGCCTAACTTTCCTTGCTTCCTGGAAGCTGCAGTCTGCAGGTTGTATTCTTCTCTTTTTGTTGTTGTTGCATTATTCCCAATTCCTTTCTCTGACTTGCACAGAACTCTTGTCTTTCACTTCCTAGGAACTGAATTTAAGGGGGTAAATAGCAGTATTGGCATCTTTCATTCAAAGATTTCCAAAGGCCTAGCCAAAGGAGACGTAGAATGCTTGCCAGCATCTCATAGCAAATGTGTACCATAGCAGGGAACAGCAGTCTGGTCAGCTGAGTGGTTTCTGTGCACTGCCTTCAGTGTGGCAAGCCTGTGCTGCATGGAGTAGTATGTGCTTTCTAGTGTATAGGTAGATAGGTCTTGCTCTGTAAGTCTTTCAATGAGACACAGAAATAGGTCTTGGATTTCTAGTCCACTTGCACGCCTTTGAAGCTCTTACTACAGTAGAATCTCAAATCTGTTACCTCTGTTATGTAACCCAAGTTGTTTTCTTCCCTTCTTTTTTATGGTCCTTTTTTTAAATGTTTTTCTTCTGGGGGTAAGAAATGCTGAATGTGATGCAAAGGGCTGTTTACTTTATTTCCAGCATTAGTTCATAGAATTTGCTCCTTTTCTCGTCATGCATTTTTACTTCTGCAGTAGTTTAGATGATGCTTCGGTTCGTGGTTTCCTCACTGTTTGGTTAAATGCTGTTCCTTGTTACTAGACATGCTATGTTTTTGAAGAAGAGTTATTTCCACACGTTTGTAGAAACAAAAGAATTTGTTTAAGACAGTAATTTTTAATGGCCATTAGGTTTTCTGGTCCTGCTTCATGCATGAAACAGACCATTGAATTTAGCCTGGTAGTTCTCACATTAAGCTTAATAATTTGTGGATTGAACTGCAGCTGTTGTGTATGAGCACAACTCCTCATGGTACAAAGAAGGTTTGTAGTAAATATTACAAGATCCATCCATTACTGAGCAGGCTTATTGTGCCATGGGAAAATTCCGACATGGTTACAAACTTTGATTTTACTTGGAGTTATGCTGGGATTAGTTGAAGGTACGGTGAGGCCAAAGCAACAAAATGGGAGGTTTAAGAGCGTTTCTTTCAATAGTTATTTATAGATGTGTCTACAGAGTCATTGCTGTTGCTGATGAATTTGTTCTCAAGATCAGATCTAGCCTTACACTTTTATGGAGTTTACCAGGAAGTCAGCTCTTCCGTTTAGGATTTTTCATGTGATTTATGTAACCTTTCTGGAACATAGAAGCTGTAGGTACAATAACCTGGTTACTAGAGTATTATGGCAGCAGTTACTTAATCACTACCTTAGCCAAGGAGCTATTCTATTTGCATTTCCACCCAGAATGTTGTTCATTAAGTGCTAAAAATATCAGACAGCAAAAAGCAGAGCTCATTATGGTGGCGTCGTGTCGGCTCTAATAGCCATGGATAGCCACAGTGGAGGGCATTTGGCACAGAAAAAAAATCAGACTTTTCTCCTTCATTTGGAGTGATCCTTACTTTCTTAGCTTCAGAAATACCTTCATGCCAGGAGCATGATTTTTACAAAATTAAATGCCCCTATGTCAAACATGGGGGGGATGGAGGTGGGGGTGAAACCTGCTTGTGTATGTATATGTAGGCTTTGGTATCCAGGCGTCCTATTTCAGGGTGGTTCACCTTTAGGCTGCAGCATTTAAACAGGAGAGCTTCCATCTGGGAAGGCAAAACTTTGATTTCTGTATATGTTAAGAAATCATATTGTTTATACTCAGTTGTAATATGACAAAAAGTAGTGAACACAGAAGTAACCAGAATAAGTCATTTTACGCAGGTATGTGAAATCATTTGCTTCAGAAAGAAGGATCAGAGCACCAAAGTGTGTCGCATAAAGTCATATCTGCATTGGTTTTAGGCACACAAGAAGCAGATTAGCTGGGGGTTTTTTTGAAGCTTGGAAGTAATCTGATCTACTCCACCAACTCAATGGCTACAAGTCATTCCATTAGACATAGATTATAAAACGTGCTCTTAAACGTTTGCAGGGCTGTATTTTATTAGCATGTCTGCTAATAAAAGAAGACCATGAAAACTCACTGTTCTTGTCACCACTAGCTTCCTTCCACAGGAGCAGTAATCATGTTTTGAACAGAGAACTGGAGTTCTTCGGCCAGTTCTCTGTCAACCAGCGTGGCTTAATACAGGCCAGATTGAACCACAGCAGCCTGCATTGACTGAAGATCTCTGCGCTGATGTTTGCAAAACTTTTATTTGGACACAGTACCTATACTCAATCAGCATTACTGTCTAGCTACTCATGCTTCATCAGACACTGTGTTCACAAGCACATTTGATTAGAGAGTAGTTTCAGCATAGTTGCAAGTGAGAACATTTGCATCACTCCCAGGAGCCCAACCAGAACTGAGTGTTTACTGAAAAGGAAATTTATACTAAAAATAAGTGTGACCTTCTCAAATCAGCACTTTTCTGAAATTCCACTGAAACAATATGGCTTTTTCCACCATTGTAAGAACAACAAAATTAAGATTATGTTTGAAAAATTACCTCCTAGTAAAGAGCTGCCTTTGGATGCAAATTGGATGTAATTTGAATCCTAGCTGATGTCATTTTGTTGGCGCAGCCATTGATTCAGATGTGTAGTCAGTCCACCTGAATCATTGACGGATCAACGTGGACATTTTGCATTTACTTTGAATGAATTTGAACAAGTATGTTAGCATTAGAGCAGCAGAGAATTGGGATTTTTTGCTCTCTTTCCACTCTTCCGGAAGATACCTTTAAGAATGACAGAGAATTTCATATAGTTAAAAACCTACTAATCTAGTCTTTGTTAGAAGGCAATATGTCAGTTCGTTTGTCAGTTAATTCTTCTCAGGTAAAGGAAAAAAGATCCAGCTCAATAATATGTAAACAAAAGTACAAAGTAAGCATGCTGGGCGTTATTCATTTTCTTGGGTCTTGTCTCCCAGATACATTTATGTGGTGTGGTACATGTGTCTGAATGAGAAGCAGGGAGTGATGGTGCAGAATCACCCACGGGAAAAGTTTTTCAGGCTTTAAAGTGGAGTGGCAGCAGTGTGTCTGCAGTACCACAGTGCTTTCCTCCTGGAGTACACACATTGTTAGATAGTGGATGATGTGCTGATAGGGAGTAACAGAAAGCAGCTACTCTTACGCTCCAGAGTCTCACTGTGAGCCGAGTGGTTTGAATTGTCAGCCTGCTGACTGATACTGTGGGTGAATAAGGTTTAAGTGGAAGAACTGGATTGCTTGATAAATTCTTCCCACTAAACTATTGCTCCTCGTGCACTTTAGAAAAGACTTCTGCTTAGGACTGTAACAATTTCAGGAAGGAAAGAATTTCAGTCTATTTATGTATTAAGTGACACACTTTGTTGTGTCACTTTGCAGTCTTCTTGCAGGGGCAACATTTCTAGAGTGGTAAAGTAACGTTTCAAAAAATTGTACAGAGAGAAAGGAATTAATCCCTTTAATGTGTGGATCTTACTTTTAATCCAAAACTTTTGAGACAGCCTGTGCTTCCAAGTATTATATTTATGTCTGCTGCTTATTTCCACTTTACCCATTCCTAAAAGCCCCAAACAATGTTTTGTTGAGAATAGAAACTTATAGAAGGAAGCAGTTCCTGCCCCAGAGAGCTAACAGTCAAGAGAAAACTTAAGAGGTGATTAAAGAGACAAATGGAGGAAACAGGTATAGAAAGTGTCTGCAGGCAGGTGTAACTGTGTCAGTAATCATACACAGCTATCAGCCTAACCAGTGCTAGATGGAAACACTTCTCTGGGGGCTTGTACATGCTATCTCCTAGTATGAGTTCTCACATAAGGCATAATAGTCAGTGGCTGCATTGTGCTGCATTTGTTCTTGATACTTTCATCCTTTGCAGTCCGTCTTGACACTTAGTTCAGTATTGGTGTCAGTCACTGCTTTATGTGCAATTTTATTTTTCCTAGTCTCAGTTTAACTGGGTCTTTTGGTTATTTTCTTAACAGAAGTAGAGAATAAGCCAAGTTTCCAATTTGTGCATTTGAATAATAATAGGCAAACAGAGAGTATAATAAATCATTAGTTCTTATGGACTGTATTACCCTGCAACAGAATCCCTGTTTCAATCCGGTTATAAGAGCTGAAATTTTATTTGAAAGCAAATATCTGATAAGGTGAATTAATTTTTGTGACATTCTTCAATTGGGTAAAAGAATCAGATGTGTCTGTGAAATTAAAAATCCAGATGCAACACTCAAGACTTGTTAATACTTTTTTTTGCATCAGGAAAGGAGGTGTAGGTATCTAATATTAAATGGTGTTGCAAAAGGACAATTTAGCACTTTGTTTGCAAAATTAAGTTTCAAAGACTATGTAGGTTATGAAGTTTGACTTTCTGCCCATAAATCTTGAATGACTGACAGATTACCGTAAAATAGCTTTGTTCAAAAGGAATGTTTGGCAGGCAGCATCAAAGGTTTGAAACTCTGGAAGGGATGAAAAGAAAACCCTACTTTTACACTGATTTCCCCTGCAGATCAATGTCTCTGAAATTTGCCTGGGAATTATGAGCTATTTACTGTATTATGTGCTGTTTTCTTTCAGTGTATCCAAAGGCCCCTGTGGTCCCTTTTATCTCCAAGACTTAGGGATATTTTTGTACATGAAATGTGAATGAGTGAATGTGTCAGTGGAACACGAGGGGAAAAGTGCTGATTTTCAACAGTGCTTTTCTCCCTTATTTTATTGCAAGTTGGAGTACTGGTCTTATGGCACCTAAATTTATGTGTACATATTTTTATGGTAAAGCCCAATGACATGGTTTGCCTTGTCCATCAAGCTCTCTCAGCGTTTCTTCACTTGATTCACAACACTGCAGTGTATCAATCAGTCCCGTAATATAATCATTAATCTCTTTTTAACCAGAACAATGTAGCATGGATTTTTTTATTTATGGTGTGTGTCATCATGTCATCATCTAGTTATGTAAACCAAAGAAGAGGAAAACAAAATATTTCCTGGAAAACTCTCATCAGCTGTCAACCAGTGCAGGAGACAAAGTTTCTTTATTGCATATAAGGAGCTGATGCAGAAAATTCTTCATAATTCAAACATATGTAAGTCTATCCTCAAGCAAGATGTGATATGGGCTAAAGGGAAACTGGCCTGTTAGGGCAGTTTCTGCTTAGAAGCATGACATACCTCATCACGTGAGAGGCTTGTGGAGAAAGAAATGTCCTTCTACTTTCCATTGATTTTTATTTTAGCTTTCTGTATGCAGTGGTTAAAAGTGAATTGACAGAAGACACTTAAGCCCTTTTTTGCCTTCCACAGGGTGAAGTGAAGAAGTGAAGCCTCCCAGCTGAACTACTATGAGGTCAGAAGCCTTGCTGCTATATTTCACACTGCTACACTTTGCTGGGGCTGGTTTCCCTGAAGATTCTGAGCCAATCAGTATTTCGCATGGCAACTGTAAGTATAAGAGGCCAGAGGACTTCATTTGCTTAATATGGATCAGGAGACTTCAACAGTATTTTGTTAGAGTTGCAATGAATAACATTGTTTTTCTTGATGTCTCTCAGACAGCCAATTCACGTTCTCAAGTACTACAGTAGGAACATGACTCTTTCACATTGACTGATGATTACTGGGTGGTAAACTGCATGATCTTCCAAAGCTACAGCCTTTCTGCTTCTCAAACAGACAATTCAGAAGCATAATCAAACCAAATATCTTCGTCTATCTAGCAGCAAAGGGAGTTTTCTCCATGCCCCGCCACATAATCAAAGTATCCCTCACCTGACTTGTGAGCTCTGAAAACATAATTTATTGATCTAATACAAATAATTCAACTTAACTTCGTTAAGCTTTGATAGATTCCACCGTAGCAGTAGGCGTTTTTTGCTTAGCTGGAAATGTAGCTGAAACCCAAATCAAGACAAAGAATCTTTTGTAACAAATGCTCTTCTTTCTTACCAGCAATCATTGGCAAACTCTCCAAAATCTAGGGTAATACAGATGGCTGTGAATCTGTATTGAGATTTTCTGGCTGAACAGGTGGAGAGCTTTCTGTGTATTTCACCATGCAAGTCAGGCTTAGCATAACTGCTTCTTTTCACTTTTACCTCAGCTCGGTTATGAATATTATAAAGTCAAGTCTTCTGAAGTCCCAAAGGTCCAGATGTTTAAAAGGAAGTCTTTAGGGCCTGGGTCTGCAAAGTACACTAAGGAGTAGCAAGTCAGCAATGTCAGCAAATCAGCAAATAGGCTTGTGTTTAAGCCTATTTTGGGTCAGGAATTTGATTTTAAAGTGAACCTCTTGATTGATGTTGTTCACTGTGCCTTGGAGTGGCCCTTGCACCCATAAACTTGTCTGTCTTGGGTAACATCAAACTGTAAGACAGACTCTTGGGGCACACTTGATGTGCTCCAAATGCTAATAGGCATCTGGGATACAAAAGCAAGGCAGAACTGCCCTGAAGCAAACTGCTGAAACATGCATAGTGTCGTCACTAGGTCTTTAGAAGCAGCATTTTCACCGTCCAGGAAGGGTGATGCTGATCATGCTTGCTGGTGCAGAAATAGCTAGTCTTGATCCTTTTGGAGAAACGGAGCATTGGATGACTTATTCCTGTGAAGCATGTCATGCTGAAATGCACATGAATCTACAGGTCCCCAGCTTGTGCTAAATTCATAAGTTACAGGGGACAAGGCACTGGACAGAGAAGAGCCTCACAGTTAAACCTGGCATTTTGCATGTAGACCTTGGTCAGAAGGATTAAGCTGCTGAACATAAGCCCTGCCTTGGCTGTCTTAATTTGTTTCTCCAAGAGTTTTCAACATCTGGTTTTCTGGGAAGTTCCTGTTTCTATCTGGTATCATCACCAGGCTTTCTGACCCATGGCACTTTCAGGTATTTTGGGGCAGCCATGCTGTGAATCAATAGTTTAATCAAGCTTAACAGGGAAAATACTTTTAAAGGACAATAGCTGACAACACTAAAGCAGTTGCTGAGTTTCTGAAGAAACAGACTCCCTAAAACAGCTCCAGGTTTATGGGAAAGCATATTGATAGGAAGAAGGCTTACGCATAGCTAGATGCTAGTCGGCTCTGCATTGATGATGATGCTTATGGCAGGTTCATCCTCCTCCTGTCTTCTAACTGCTGTTTTGTTTACTTAACTAGCTCCCTAGTTTGTGCATCTAGACACCACGATCATATATACATATGAAGGCTTAACAGCAAGGTGTCACTTGGCCAGAAGTATTCACTGTTGTTATAGATTGTACATACAGATCATCTAGGGAGCAGCAGTGCAGCCTGTGTGTGCTGAGATCCCACAAAAAAAAAAAAAGGGAATAGAGTGAATAAATGCTGTTGCTAACTCTACCAGAGTTGTGGGGAAAGCTGACTTGTTGATAGGATAAGCTCAATGCGGGGCTCCCAATCAGTATTGTCCCATTGCCAGAAGAACTGTAGTATCAGTCTAGATGCCAAGAAATATGCAGTGACTTTCATTTTATGAGATTCAAGCGGTAGTTCCCCACCATTTCACAGAAATACCCACAGCTTTCTTGCATGGCAGTCCAATCCTGTAGGAAAATCAGGGAGCTGGCACTTTGAACCAAGAAGAGCCAAGTCTTTTGCTTTAACTGCTACCAGTCCAGTCATTGTGGTGATTGATGGGCCACTGTGAAACAGCTTTGTCCTGCTAGACACACTTTGGCAGCCAGCAGTGAGCATTTAAGCTCTGCAAGCAGTGAAAGAAAAGCTGTGAGAAAGTGCTTTGTACCTTTGTGCCAAGAGCTCCAGAACAGCTTTACCCTCTAAAAAAACCTCAAAATTTTTGTATTCTACAAAGGTGATGACTTTCTCCTCTGCAGCTACCAAGACTGTAACCTTGAAGAACTCTCCAGCTCTCTGTGCCCTTGCCTTCCAACCCCAGGCTGTGCTGCTGGGGCAGAGGAGAAAGTACAGATCTTGGCCGTATTTGGGCCCCATGGTGCTTCATGTTGCCACTGTTTCAGTTTAATTCTCTTTTGACTCTCAGGTTTTTTTCCTCTTCCCACAGATACAAGACAGTATCCGGTGTTTGTGGGTCACAAACCAGGGCGGAACACCACGCAGAGGCACCGGCTGGACATCCAGCTTGTCATGGTCATGAATAGGACCCTCTACATTGCTGCTAGGTCAGTAGTCACCTGCTTCACTCTTCCCTTACTGCTTTCAGAAGGAGAAGGCAAAGGGATATTCTGAGTTATTCTCTGCCAGACATGTTAATTTTAGCATTTTTTCACACTCCAAGAGGGCTTTGAACTGTTAGTAAGACATATGGGAAACCCTGTTAGTCGGTAACATTGAACTCATGTTCAATGTTACAAGGTGCTGAGCTGGTCCTTTCAGGACTGTGCATCTCTGCTTACCTTTGTCCAGCAAAAGGAAAGTTGCTGGAGAAATTGTTCAGCCTCATGGGAGAGAGTCCATCCTCATCCTGTAATTTTGTTTATGCACACTGCTAGTGACATATTTTAGAGAATGTTTCTGCTGGTGCACAAATACATGTTCAGGTAAGAGTTACTAAGTTATAATGTTGCTGGTTTAAGCATGTTTTTAGTATCTTAAGACAAAAAAGTGGCAAACTTTTGCTGCTGTTCCTTTGATACATTCAGCAAGGTTAATTGAATTTGGTGCCTGGATTTTTTTGGAGAGCTATAGTGTGCAGATACAGGCACGTCTTTTTATGAAAATTGCACGTAGAGCCACCCATTCAGTTTGTGTAGCTCAGCATGGCACCATCAGCTTTGGTGGAGCTACACCAATCTATACAGCCGCCAACCAGGTGCAGATCAGACATTAACACTTCCTCTCCCTGACAGTTGTTAGCAAAGGAGATTGATGATCTTGGAGTAGGAATTACCTGACTGATGCAAGAATGAATACAAGAAGGGTCCAAATTACCAAGCGTGGGTAGTCCATCTTGGGAGCTCTTGGACCCATATTCTGTCTGGGACCTCCCCACAAGTTGCCCCACTGGTAGCAGCTTGTTTCTTTCCTGTTTTCTGATTCTTCTTCTCCATCAGACAAATATGCACCCTTCTGCCACAGAGAGCCAGGCTATTCATGCAGATGGGAGAAGTGGTGGGTGGGATGGCCAGGAGGTGAGAGGGAACAGCTGCTGAACAGGCAGCCTCTCAGCACCAGTCCTGTCCTCAAAGCCCTTGGCAGCCTCCAGGAGCTGCCTGGCTTTCTTCTCAAACAGCCACTCCCCATCTCCTGGGTGGTCGGTTGTGTCCTCTGGTGGAGGTCTGCCTGCCGATCTCTGTTCCGCACCAAGTAATTAGTTGCATTAGACCAGCAGAATCACTGAGTGCCGTTTTCTATAGTCATGTCCCTGGCTGCTAGAAGACCACACTTGTACCTGTTCCCCTACCCAGGTATTGCAGCTGTACCACCTATGTGTGGCTTCTTTCAGCTTCTCGCCACTTTGTACAAGGTCTGGGTGGCAGAGCTCTAGGCTCTCACTCATGCCAAGCCCTTGCCTCAAGTCTGGGCAAAGAGTATGCATCCTTCCACAGGAGCTGCAGTCATGGTGGCTGTAGGGCACAAAGAGCAGGCAGCCCCACAGCAAAGCCTCCCTGCGCTTTCCCTGAGCTCGGGGATTAGTGTTTTTGCCACATTTAGTGCGATAATGAGCAGGGTGGGAGAGTGGGCTGAAGGGGTTTGAAAGGTGGTGGCAGGATTTCCTCCTTTTCATGGCTGAGTTCCCTTTGCTTTCCTTATTTGTTTTCCTTTAAATTAGGAAATCATTTGCAGTGAGAAGGTGGTAAATCTGCTTTGTGGATTTTTGCTCTTGCTGTATTCATAGTTTGTTCCCAGACTGAGACTGACGCAATTAGACTGTCGCAGTGCCTAAGCAACTGGTGTTACAGCAGAAAAACCCAGGGAAACATTTTGGGATATGAAACCACTGTGTGCGCATATTATGCAAAGAATACTAGTGTTTGGGGGATAGTATGTGTACTGGTTTGTGCATATGCATTCTTACATATTGTGTGGCTGTGTATTTGTATAAAACACTTTACCTGCTGTTGAGTGTGCTTATATCCTCCTAGGGTCTTTGTGACCTATAAATCATAGGTCAGAAGCATAAAGACCTGGTCTGTTTTCTACTTACACAAGCACAAAATAATCTTCTTACACTTCTTTTCCTTTAGTAACTCTAAAACTCTTTGACATATTCTTTTCCCCCTCTCCATGTTACTGAATAAGATCCCTGCTGGGCTGGAAGCCTGTGTGATGCAAGTTAAAATTCAAAGGTCATTTTTATCTCTAAGTAATAAACTTCAAAAAATGAGTCATCCTTTGATAACTAGTGTGAATGAAAGTTTATAACTGCAATACCACATCTCCTTTAGAGGTAGTAGTAAATCCAGAGACTGAAGCAAATGTGTACTCAACCAAAGGTGTTTCTCAGAGAATTTTCTAGCAAGATTTCATTGAAGACTGTAGCTAAACATAAATCCCTTAGCTATGATATCAGTTATTGCTTTCATGCAGTTTTTTTTTTAAAAGATTGAAATACAGTGATGTGAAGTTTACGTTTGTACCCAATTACCTGAAAAGCAATCAAAACAAATTAACATTGAGAGCTTTTATTTTGAGGTTGTTTGGTTTAGTTTGCAGTTTTTTGTTCGTTTGCTTGTTTTAGAAAACCCAGTATTTATCTTGCAGACAGTTTGCACGCTTATGAGAGGACTAACTCAGATTTGAAAACCACTACAAAATTTCTGTCTGTCGGTCACTTATTTCGTCATATGAGATACATGACTCCTGTATTAGCTATTACCAAGTAAAATGTTGTGTTGCTTTGGAAAGGCTTTGTTTCATGTTATTAGGCAGAGATATCCAGGCAAAGTAAATGAGACTAAATCAGCTGAAGCTCATGAAGCCATGCTGTCCAAATATCTGGCTTGCAGTCTGCAAAGAATTGGGTCTGTTTTCTTTTTTTCTCATGGGAAGGGTACTCCCTCGCTGTCTCTCTCATACTTGCCCACATCCACACATACACACCCTTTTCTGAGTTTGCCACATCTCCTCCTCCCATTGTCTTTTGCTGTGGCAGCTTTTGTTCACACTATCTGCCACCCCTAATCTGTATGTACAAAACAGTTTATTGAGCCCAGGAAGGATAGGGATGGCTCCCTCCTCATCTGCAGTTACACATTTCCAGATGATGCACTGAGTGGCCAAGGGTCATGCACAGCCGGTGGCATTATTTAAATTCCCTTCCTCCACAAGTTTATACCATGGCAACAAAACTCAGTTCTGCTGACTGGAGGTGGGAAAAACGGAAGCTCTAGGATTAAGTCAATTTGTGTTAGAATAACTTAATTAGCAGTGAGCTGTACACATACCAAAGCTAGTAGATAGTAGCAGTTGGGCAGCAGTGGGAAAAGGAGGGCAAGGACAATCCCACATTGTCTGTGGTTAGAGAGCCCTCCCATGAATCTGACAGCTCTTTCGCCCTGTGCTGACATTGTCAGCAACTACTGTTTCACATACAGCATGAGAAAATAATACGTAATTTGTCTGATACTAACCCTCTTTCAGATGATCCTGTAACTTAGCATCTGAGTTTTCTTTGAACAGTTTCTTGAGCCAGAAAGCAAGTCCTCTGAAAGCTGTTTTGTTGGGAGTGGAACTAAATTCAAGACTCCTTCTGAGTACCACCACTGTATTTTCTAGTTGTCTTGTTCAAAAAGAAAAAGGCATAACTGATGGACAGCAAGACTGATGATTAAAATCAAGAGCTGTGCTGGAAGAAGATTTTTAGAGCTCCAGACACACCTAATTTGCAATTCAAGAGATGTTGTTCCCATTTTTATATAGTTGGAGTGACAGCAACAAAGAGCGACGTACATAAAAAGGGACCCATGCAATAGTCTATGAAGCTGGTACCATGGTAGTATCACAGAATCACAGAACGTTAGGGATTGGAAGGGACTTCCAGAGATCATCGAGTCCAACCCCCCTGCCAGAGCAGGACCATCTCATCTAGGGCAGGTCACACAGGAACACATCCAGACGGGTCTTAAAAGTCTCCAAGGAAGGAGACTCCACAACCTCCCTGGGGAGCCTGTTCCAGTGCTCTGGATCCCTTACAGTAAAGTTCTTACTCATGTTGAGGTGGAACTTCCTGTGCTCCAGCTTGTGTAGTACGTTAATTTTAGTCCAGCGACAATCCTGACCACCTCTCTGCTGGTAAACTGAGGCAAATAATAAACTAAAGCATTAAAGCATTTGGAAGTAAATCACAGCTCTCGTGTTACAGAGTCTGGAGAAGAAAACTCACCACCCCTCAATTTGTCATCTTACAAAGCAAACAGCCTCAAGCGCCATGACAGACACTAGATTTTTAAAAGCCAGCTCCCTGCCTCTTTTCTCCACTTGAGAGAAGTGTCACTTACTCCTCTTATAGTAGTATTTTTTGTTTGCTTTATTTAAGAGACTAGTACTGTTTCCACAAAACCCAGTAAAATGAAACTAACCTTGAGAGCAGGGATTTCTAAAATGGAAAGAGTCTGTATCCTACTCTCATCAGACCCCTTCAGTATTGTGGATTGTGCTCCAGCTGCAGAGCTTCCTGCATTTTGAAAAAATCCAATGTTATTTCAAGGAAAAATGAGATCCTTAGTCCCAGTGTGATCTGGTGGTTACTACAGTGTTGTGGGTTGGTGTGTTTTTCAAATTTTAGGTTCCATACAGAGATGTCCTTGTTTTCAGCTTACACAGAGCAGAATGTTTAAAAATACCTCTTTACCTGAGTAGCTGAATCTGTTTCTCTTTCCAACGAGACATTGGCAGCTAATTGTAGAGAGGAACGGGTTCTCAGGAATAAAGGAAAGTAAATGTGAGCAAGAAATGTGAACTTTTTTCAGAAAACTATTTTACAGTTTGGTTTGGCCACCGGTGTGTGAAGAGACGAATGATTTCTGAGAATAGTTTTGTGGTGATCAGCTTTTTGCTTACCATATTGTCAATGAAATTATCACAGCTAAGGTTAGACACATAATGTAAAATTAAAAATAAATAAATAGAGAAAGGAAGAAAGAAGCATTAACTTCTTTTTAACCCTGAACAGCTAAACGTGGCACAGTGACTTCTAGCCAAGGAATCTGGCAAAGGCTGCCTAAGAGTTATTGCAGCTGATTCCAGGATATGCAAAAACACCTGCATGCTAGATTGTAGCCTGCTGTAGGACCTATAGAGCAGAAATTATATGATGCCCATCTCCTTTCAAAAATCTTATTTGTTCCAATAATTGTTTCAGGGAAAAAAATAGCTTTGAAGTTTTGTAGCCTTTTTTTCTTTTCCTTAATGAGAAGGAAAAGACTTTATATATGAAAGTGCTTTTCTGGGAGAAGCAGGCAATGCTGCCGGTAATGTTCCCTGGTAAGACCTGTGATCTTTTTTTGAGTGGATTATGGATTGTCTTGTGATAGATAGCTCTTTTCATAGAAAATGAGCAGTCTGACTACTCCATTTGACTTTGCATTTGTTCGCCTTTGTTTACAGGGACCATATTTATACTGTTGATATGGACACATCACATACAGAAGAAATTTATTTTAGCAAAGTAAGTAGCTTTTATCATCATCCAGATACCAAGGACACTAGAACAAGCTTCATATAAATAAGAAGATGACATTGTTTCTAACAACTTGCCAGCACTGATGTAAAAATTGTAATAAGCAAGTAAGATGGCATTGCTAATCATATTTGGGAAAAGCTAGAATAGCAATCATGTCCTCTGTGAATTTCTGATAAGTGATTTAGCTGGGCTGATAAGCAATCCATACTGAAATACAGTGAGGTCCCTGATGGAACATCTGTCAAATGTCTATTCATTTATATTCCGCAGTTTTCTATAAAAGCTATACTATACCAATTAAGTGTACTGAAACTTTCATCATAAAAAACAAGTGCTGTTTACATATTTTTATGCACACAAATTTTATTCACAACTGCAAGTACTCGCTAAATAAAATCTTATTATAACATCGCTTTGTAGATGTATTCACATTATCTCCATGGGAAGTTACATCCAAACTCAGAAGAGCTTTGTTTGCATTACCATATTGTATATTAACATAAACATACTAGAAATAATCTCCCTTCAGCTCCTTTGCATTGTGTTCATATTGTGTAACTTATCCCAAAGACAGACGGGGTCCAGCAGATCATATGAATTTGGACACTGGATGAATTCCACTGTAGGAGGGGAGAGTGTTTCATTATAACTATGAACGATACTGAAGATGAGCTTATGCCCAGTTATTCAACAGAACGTGAGGGCACAGGCATGTAATGGAAAGAAAAATTCATGGTTAATCTTTAAGCTTGTAGCCCTCTGTGAGTGCACAGTGTCTCAGTTTACTAATGGGAAGCACTGTCAGGACTATCATGGCAGTAGTGTCTAAGGTGTTACTATATTAGGTGATATGTTTTAGAGTAAGTTTTACTATAATTAATCAGCCTACCATGTTTTAACACTCCTGAAATACACCAAAAAAAATCCAGGCTGGGATTTACCTGTAAATATTCGGAAGGAAGAATATTAGCATGTGAAGTCAGCAGTGTCATTGTAGGTGGAGAGTTCTCTGAGCCTGTTAGCTGAGTTGAAGTGGTAAGAATTACCTGAATGTGATTTCTTTGCTAATTTAAAATGTTGTCTTCCAGAATACATATTTAATTTACAATCCAGTTAGGGTTTATGGTCTATAAATGTTTATTCTGATTTGCAGAACAGTATCAAATTAAAAGAAGAGAGCACCTGGTGCTTTTAAGAAAAGTGCATGTATTTTTGAAAGTTGGTCTATTGCTGAATTCCACTGGTTTAGGCTTTAAAAAAAAAGGGATAGGTTTCCAGTCTAATGAATAGATGGCAACACAAAATTAAGTGAATGCTCCACATCACTGATCTTTCATTGTTGTGGTGAATTAATCATGGAGAAAGGGTGCAGAAAGCTTTCAATAAATATATGTTCAACAGCTAGTCTCCCCTAAGGGACTTCTACTTCTGAAATCAAATGGAACAACCTCTGGGCTCTAATTGATTTCTTTCTTGATCCTTGCAGAAATTGACATGGAAATCTAGACAAGCTGATGTAGACACATGCAGAATGAAGGGAAAACATAAGGTAGGCAATTTTCATTTCTTCTGCATCTGCCACTTTAGTTTAGTTGCTTCACAATTATCTCAGACTGCTGCCTGTGATGTGAAATGGATCATGCCATTCACTTCTTGCCAGTAATTGCTTTTTCCATCAACTTACTGAAGGCTTTAATTTGCAAAAATAGTTTACTTTTAATGTGATAAAACATCTCAACAGGAGCCCCAGCAATATCCTGAATCACTTAAAGCACTGAAGATTTTGGGCATAACGCTTAGTGTACTGATTTTGCTTACCATTGTTTCAAAAGCTAAGTGTTGCTGTCCATCCTCCTGCAGGAATTTACTGAGAAGTTTGTGTAAAGAAAGTATAAAGTTTGTATATCATAAAGCCGGAATAAGTACAGTTGTAGGAGGACTGTTTCTCATACCAATTTTACCCTACTGTAACCTATGACTAGCACAAATGGTATCAAAATTATATGCAAACTCTTCAATTCTTTACACTTGCTTCCCTTCTAGTTACAGATGTTTTATGGCAATGCATTGCATTGGTGATTCTGCTGTCTTATAGAAACACAGATTAAAAGAAGATCAGATTTTGCACTCCTGAGGAAAGCAACAGCTTTCAAAAAAAATTCATCTATGTGACCAGTAACAAAATCTGAGATAGAATATGAATATCATATCTCCAGTAACCATTTTGAAATCATTGGAATATAAATCAATTGCATCTTGCTCCTTGTCAGTTAAACGTAGTTGAAATAAAGCCCAGAATATCACTGTGGCTACCAGCCAGTTTCATTTTGGACTTGACAATGAAATAGCATGGCATAAAAATAAAACCAGGCACACAAGATGCAGTAGCTGAAATACATTTTATTATTTTTCTTCAGGATGAGTGTCATAATTTTATTAAGGTTCTCCTGAAAAGAAATGAGGATACACTGTTTATCTGTGGAACAAATGCATTCAACCCTTCATGCAGGAACTACAAGGTATGTGATCTGTTTGTGGGATTTCATTTATACTTTGTCTTTCTGTTGGATTTATTGCTCTTGCTGGCAACAGCGTGAGGTTGTCACTCAACAGGGCATCATTCAGCTCTGTAGCATTTATCCTTACTTGTTTCAGTGCTACAGAGCTCAGTGTTGATTTGCTTTCTGAGGATTGGTTAGACTAATCACCTACTTGTTAGCAACTCCTGTACATCAAGGGTTTATTGCCACTTTGCATTGCCCTCCATAGGTGCAGAGTCCTTCAGATCCCTGCTTGGGGATGCAGTCATGCCTCAGAGAGATCCTCAGCTTGTCACTGACACCTACATCAAGTCAGAGACTGGTCCTGAGGGCAGCCTCTGGGGTAGCATGTTTTAAATCTCTCTGTTGTACTGTTTTCAGTCCCAAAGCTAGTTCTCAGGACAGTTCAGGGTTTAACACAACAAAACCTGAGAAGGTTAGTGTTGGGGACCCAGTAGCTATGGAAGCTGTGGAGATCTTAGAGCACTGTGTGCTATAAAAAAACGATTGAGAGCAGATCTCCACAGGGGTGAGCAGGTACAGCAGGAGGGTGGTGTGTTCTTCACCTGGGCATCCACAACGCCAAAGCATTTATCTGGAGCAGTGCAGAAAAATGTGCTGGTCCATGGATACTCAACATTAATCCCTTGACTTGGATTTCTTCTGCCATAGTGTGTCCCCATTATCTGCATTTTAACAGGACCCATTCATTCAGATCTCTTCCATTTTCTCTTGCACCAGTATAATCTGACATAACTCCCAACAGTGGATGTCTCTGGAGGAGCTTTGAAATGAATTTACTTAGGCCCTCGATACCCAGACTTTGCTTTTCCAGAAGCTGCTATGTCCCACAAGTCATTTCTCATCCTTCTTCAAGAAGAAAAAAAAATCAGCTTTGCTGATGATCCTTCTGATAAAGTCACAGCACAATTCTCATTCATTTAATTAGTTTAGAGTTATTGTAAGAAAAAAAAAAAAAAAAAACCAACAGTGAAGACGTTAACATCCAGGAAAATTACTTCCTTAGTGGTATTTGCTGTGACTGCTGCTCTCCCTTGCTTCTGCAGTGCTGCTTTACCTTTTTTGGCATTGTGATGGCTATAGTCTAGGAAGCATGGGAGAGAAGTTCAGGGTAGTCTTTTCTTTCAATCTGTGGAGGACGAATCAAATCTGAATAAAAATACAAGCCTGCATCATGGTAACTGTGTGGTACGGGTAGATGCTGTGTTAGCAGATTTTTCCTTTTTCCTTGGCTTTCGTCCTGCTCCAAACATGAAATGAAGCTTGTCAGTCTCAGTGCTGTAGTTAGTCTTCAGCCCAGTTTGTCATTTTTTAGCTCAATGCCATTAATGCAGCTGACCAATCTGAACCAGTCCACTTGCTAGGAAGCTGTCTCTTAAAACAAGTACAGATTTCCTTGCATCCTGATGTGAGGGATATAAATAGCCATTCTTACCCTTACTGCAGGTGTTTCATCCCCTGTGATGCATGGCCTCTGCAGACTGCCTCACCGGTTGCTGAGCTGCAGGGCCTGGATAGTAATACCTCTGGGAGTCAGCTGAAGGTCTCTCCAACAGATGCCTTGGCTTTTCCTTCATGTATTTCTGTATTATGTAGAGAAAGCACTAAAGATGTGCCAAATAGAAAATGGGGCTGTCCCTCAAGTGTGGACGAACCTAGTCTGTGGCTCAGTGCAGGCAAAGTTGCTCAGGCCTGTAACTCGTTTCCTGTCACTGTCACATGAAATGCTTTCCAGCCCTTGGGTAAACACAATTAATTCCCTTTAGAGTGGATTTTGACAGGAGGGATACGTGAGAGAAAACAAATGATGACAAATCGTCCACTGGAGGACTTGGGTGCTGTAACATATGAGCTAAAAGTTGATTGGATGATTGGAGTAGTGGGTTATTTTTCATGCTCTGTGAATCTGTACTGTATGTGATTTATATAGTATGAGCTGCTCAAGTTACTTGAGTATGCTATAAAGAGTCTTATTCCCAAAGTATGGTAGTATAAGAATCTTAAAGAGGTAACAGCTGTACCTTTCCCCTGTAGCTCACTAAACCCTCTTGCACTTTGTGTAAAGTTGATCTGTATATTTGTGTCATTATCAGTGCTCGGAATGAATTTATTTCCCAGGAGTTACACCTAAACCTTAGATTTTACAATTCCTGCACAGATTAATTCTTGCCTGATGGTAAGAGGATTTCTCCTTGACACAGACTCAACTGATACAGTAAGACTCAGAGAGCATCCTTCTGAGTATGCAAATCAAGGAAGAGACTGGCACTGTTGAGACTAGATCAGAAGGATCTTCGGACTTTGGTGATAAAAATACACACATAGATAATTGTCCTAGTGTTATTTCTTCTGACTGCTGTGGCTTGCAGACTTTTCTGTGTATAAGAGTGCTTCCGTTGGATCACTGTTGAGCATAAATTCTGAATCCTCGCCAGAACTACAGACAGACCACATAGCCTGCTACATTTTTTTTGGAAGCTTGTGTACAGATAAAATATAGAATGAAGATTTTTGTAAAGTGTGTTTGGGTAAAAGTGATTAGCTCCAAAAGAATGTCTCACTTATTGGGCATACTTTCTTCAGACTGATTTTATGTAACACTATGATTTTTGACAGGTTTTTATTTCGTAGGCAGGAGCCCAGTTAGAGAAAGGAAGAAACACTCTCATAAGCCTCATCCTCGGTGAGAAGCCTTGTTTCTTGATCTGAGGAGCTGCTTTTTGTTTTTCAGATGGATACCCTGGAGTTTCTGGGAGATGAATTCAGTGGAATGGCCAGGTGTCCCTATGATGCAAAGCATGCCAATGTTGCCCTGTTCGCAGGTAAAATGACAGAGATAAACCTTCTGCTTTCTCTCTTGCAGCCGGGGCTTGCCATAGCACTGCGTCTCTTGAGTCGAGAATACCAAAGTCAAACAGATGGCACAGGGAGTGAATAATGACTAAAAATAGGGGGCATAAGGAAATTGGTAGCACGGAAGCCTTCCCTTCCCTGGGATTAACTTCACTAGCATAAACATTGCCTGAAGCCTCAGTTTCCTGGTTCAATATTTCCTGGATTCATAATAATATGATGCCAGACCATCATGTGAGGCACCATTTATGGCTGCATCCAGCTTCTGTGAAAGTCAAGGAAAGTCAATGCTTATGTGAACTTTAATGAGGAGTGTGCAGGATATACTCTTTAACAACTCTAAGCAGAAGTTAACCCTCATAATAAAAGGAAGTTGGGGAACATGCTGTGATGTGCCCTCTTCTAGATCTAAAAGGAGAGGAAATGGAAGGTGATATTATTTTAAAGCAGAAAACATCTCGGTGTGGTGTTATCAGCTGTTGTAGACAAAGGAAAGAAGTGTTTTGGTTAATAATGATTTATGCTGCATGCAGCAGAATACAGTTAACTCTGATTTCTACTACAATAGTTTAAAAATTGAGTGCTAAATTGGGCTGTTGATCGGATTGTATTTTTTTTGTACCTCTCTTCATGAATTCCTGATTAAATTGTTTCTTTATTGAACTTAGTGCGAACCTTGCTGATCTTTTCTTAGATTTGGCTGTAAAATAGGTGGCAAAGATAATACAGAAGTCACCCATGATAATGTCAGTCCTCTTAATCAGGTGTGATGCTAGAAAGCAGAGCCAGGGTGCTCACGTGGAAGTACTTTAGCTGTTCCTCTGAAGATTCAAGAGTGTACAAGTATATCAACCACTCTCAACTGAGGCTATGGCCAAAAGGCTGTATTAAGGACCACTGTGTTTGTGGTAGCTTCATCTGGCTCACAGAGGAGAGATTCTACAGAAGATTCCAATTATTTTTTTTTTTACTCTTTATGGGTCCTTTTGTTTAGAAAACAATGGTGATGATGATGGTGATAGTATATAATATCTTAATTACAGTCAAAAGAACATAAAATAGACATTCTCTGATTGTAGTGGGTAATTAATAAACCATGGAAAAAGAGAAACACCTTCAGAGAAAGATTTATCCCATGTATCTCAGATTCCCTATCCTTAGGGCAGCCTGAATGACCTTTCACAAGGACCTTTCTCACTGTACTGGCCAAGAAAGAGTATGTGGTCAGCTTAGGGTAAACATTTACCTCACATGCAGCTGAAGGTTAGTAAGATGACTCCCACTCTGTCATTGAAGAAGTCCTTGCATTGTTTGAAAATAAGAATATTTATAGAAACGATCATGATGATTCAGAATAAATATGATACTGCTCAAATAAATTATTTTAGAATACATCCTGTGAATCTGCCAGCTTCAGAAAATCACTGATAAGCCATACATATTGATACCCATGATAACTTTTCTGAGTGCAGTGAAAAGCAGTTTCAGAGCAGTTTAGGGCACTAATCCGGCTCATCTGAGTCTTTTGGGTGCAGTTACATGAATATGGTTCTTCTTGCAGTCTGTAGCTATTACAGCTGATGTGTTCGAATTGTAGTTGGTCACATGGTCTTCAGGAACTTGGCAGGAAAGAATATAAATTTGTGATTGTATTAACATGAGTTCAGACATCCATATCTAAACAATTCAGCTTTTTATTCTATTTTAAAATTGGTTTTAGTATCTGCTTTTATTGTAATTATTTTTTTCTGGTTGTGCTAAGAAAAAAAAAGACCACTTTTAAATAGCCAAATTATGATGGGAATTATGGGCTCAGCACAAAGACTGCAAACCTGCTAATAGAAAACAGTCGGATTTTTAAATCAGAAATTAAACATTGTCTGTAAGCGCAATGGGGAGAGCTTGAGCAAGAGAAACCTCTTTGCTTTATCTTGGGTATGTCTTCAGTGCTGGCACTTTTAAGGCCCAGCATCTAACATAATCTCTGTTAGAGGAGATATAGGCCATTCTGATTTTTGTGTATATGCAACAGAGACAGCAATTGCTGTCCTTGTGCTGTGGTGCTTGTTCTTCTACCAGGCGTCATGTTCCAGTAGCTGTATCACGCATGAAAACAGCCCTGTACAATTACCATGACCCGCAAACAGATTAGACAACAAATAAAATTTTTAAATGTTGCTGGAGCTCATGCTACCTCATGGTAGTTTTGCATCTTTTGATTGCCCTTGGGATGCCATTTTGTAGACCTTTTCTTATCGCTTGTCCTCTGATTCTTTAAAAGACAGAAATGCATAATTCATGTGGGAAATGCCTAAAATGCATTTTAGAAACAAAACATAGATAGGCAATCCTCCTCCATCTCTTTGTTTCCCTGTTTTGCCTGGGCTCCCTGCATGCTATTTAATTTTTCGCTAGTGATCTTTGGCAGAGGAGAAGTGCTCTCAAAGGGAGAAATTTGCATAAGTGTCAATTAACTTACCATCCCTAAGACCTGCCTGGTTTGCCCTCCCTGTTAAAGCTAACAGTTCTGCTGTGGCTTCCCCATGTTTATTTTGCTCACTTATGTAGGCAGAATTTATGAGCATTGAGCCAAAGGCAGGTGCATGGAGACTTGGATAGGGTACTTCAGAGTGACTTACCTAAAAATGAAGAAGAATGACTCCATAAGGTTTCTTTGTCCACAGCGCAGCTCTGAAATTACCATTTTGAAAATGGTGACTTGCTTCTTCAGTCCCACTTACTATCTGGCCTTTTTCCCTTCAGTGTTCCTTAGGAGATTGTGATGATTTTCTTTGCCCCATCTCATTTGACTGATGAATGAAAGCAATTATATTGTTTCTAATTCTCCTCCCCTCTTGTTTCTTTTTTCCTTCCTCCCCAGAGGGAAAGCTGTATTCTGCCACAGTGACTGACTTCCTTGCAATAGATGCAGTCATATACCGGAGCCTTGGAGACAGCCCAACTCTGCGGACAGTTAAACATGACTCAAAGTGGTTGAAAGGTAGCTAAACAAACAACACAAAAAAAGTGACATTTCTGATGAGAGTCTTGGATTCCTGACAGACCTCTCTATCATTTAATTTAACCAACACTTTCTGGCAGAAAGAGGGAACTGAATTACGTCTCTTATTTAAACTGATCTCTTTTCCTCTTCTCCTGACTCCAAGTTACTGGACCTGACAGAGACTGTGAGCATGGTAGATCAGAATATATATTCCAGCGGGCTTTCCAAGCTGAAATTCATCAGCTTACGGCAGTCGGATGTAAAGGTTTGAACTGACAGGGCTCAGTGTACTTGGACTGTGTTTGAAAATATTCCAGTCCCAAGACCATGTTAAGTAACAGTTAAGGCTTCATGAAGTATAGACCATTTGTCCCATAACATTAAGATTTGTCAATGAAAATCAAATAAAATATTGCACAAAGCCTTTCTTTTATGATTCTTGGGGACTCTACAGCTGCCATTGAATTAGGCAATTTCTGTTCTCTGAATGACCTCATTGTTAAGAAGGGTGCTGTTTAGCTTCTTGTAGGCGTTATTAATTGTTAGCATTTGGAGTGATTTTAACAGTGAGCAAAACCATAGTTTGAAGTCTTTTTCTGCGTGCAGAAATGTTTTGCCAGGTGTCAACTTTAGCTGTCCCACTTTGCTGGCTTCTACAGACATGTGTAGGCAGAAACAAGTTACATGGTTTATTATTCTCTCCACACACAGCCTGCATGCCATAGAGAGCACTGCCTGGACCCCTCAGGCATACCATTATACATTGCCTCTTTACCTTTCCCTGTGCTCCACACAGGCCAGAAGTGCTGGTGGCAAACACTTAACTACCTTGCACTCAGTTGTACAGACTTATCCCCGGCTATCATGTCCCCAGACAATGATTCTTCTGCAGTGGTTTTGTTGCTAGTTCTGAAAACCAAGCAAGTTTGTGTAATGAGGCCATTTCACCTTTGGATGTTTAGTGTGAATGTGTTTGGTTTCTCTTTGCATGCTATATGCTGTGCGATGTGCATAAATAGGATGTCTTGGGTTTTTTCCTCCTAGAACCATACTTTGTCCAGGCGGTGGACTATGGCAATTACATTTACTTCTTCTTCCGGGAAATAGCAGTGGAGTACAACAGCATGGGAAAGGTAAGGGCAAAGACATTGCCTTGAAATACTTTGGAAGGTTCAGGGAGGGGGAGGAAAACATATGCTATTCTTGGACCAATGCTGTTAGTAGTGACCTTGAAATGAGAACCATAAATCATGATGACAAGGTCATGATTTTGAGAAGATTCCTATTGCTTAAGACAAAAGGTTGGTTGGAGTGAAACATTGCACTTGTCTTAAAAGGAAACAAGGTGGTTTCTTACAGTGTGTGGTAGGAGCTCTTTTCTCAAATCATAAAAAGCACCAGGCAAACGTAGTTACTTCACTTTAGTAGGTAATTGTTAAAAATGGATTCCAAAGCAGGACAATATTTTTCTTCAAGAAATCTTAATTGGAGTGCTGAGTAAACAGGGGCTGGAGTTTTGTGCTCTGCTGTTCTGCAAAGAATAATTAAACACTTTTTGCATTTTTGCTAATTTCACAATAGCTTTCTGACTAAGCAGCCAGAAAAGCTGACCAAGGTCACAAAGGTGGAGGGCAAGAATAAAAGCCCAGCAAGATTTGCATAGTTTTTAAGTGCTGAAGACACAAGAGTCAGGGCAGGGAGTGTCGGTTGCAGGGATTGTGAATATAAAATGTGCTTTTGTTTGGGGAAATAGAAAGCTAAGCAGTCTGTATGGAAATGAGTTTTATATGGGTTGAGAACAGATCTCCTGAAGGATTTATGTCTATATAGTAAATGCCACAGCCTTATCTTTTATAGCACACTGTTCCAAAGCTGATTTTTTTCTCTGTTTCTTGTTTGTCACAGATTATGGAAACGTGGGATTAAATTAAGCGCCTTGCTCTGTTATTCCAAATGTTTTAAAAGGAGAGTACCAACAAAGTCTTTTAGGGCAAACAAATATTATATTTTTTCCATCATTTTTACTCTACTCCTTCCAGGTAGTCTTCCCAAGGGTGGCTCAGGTTTGCAAAAATGACATGGGAGGATCTCAGAGAGTGCTGGAAAAACAGTGGACTTCCTTTCTCAAGGCTCGTTTGAACTGCTCGGTTCCTGGCGATTCACACTTCTACTTTAACATACTGCAGGCGGTTACAGATGTTATCCATTTCAATGGCCGGGATGTTGTTTTAGCAACCTTCTCCACTCCATATAATAGGTAATAGGTGCAGTAACCTTCTGCCTTCTGTTTTCGTCATGTTTCGTTTTCCACTGAAGTTTTTTTTCACTTTGTGAAGCTACAAGAAGTGATTGCTCGTACAATGTAATTATTACATACCGTGCACTTACCGATAGTTTGTGTTTCATTTTAAGATACCCTGGTATTGCTTACTGCACTTTCTATCTGATAATTTAGAGCAGCTTTCAGCCATTTACTCTCTGGACATGTTCCTTGGACATAGTTTTCTTTACATGGGAATAATTCATTCCTGCGTCAAGAAGTTTTGCAGCATTTAACTTGCAGCATGTTATTCCAAAGAAAAAAAATATGATTGATTTCTTTTTCTGACAGAGAAAGAACTGGATATGTCCTGTTTACATCTAAACCATGTTACTACTCCTTCCTTTATTTCATGTATCCCTACTGACTATTGCATTTTCTCCTGGGAAAGCTAAAATCCTAAGCTGTCCTGCTGGGTCTGGAGGAGGGTCCCCAGAACACCTCTTTTTCATTGTTCATGTGGTTTTCCAAAAGCATTGGTTCATCTGCAGAGAATTTATTACCATTGCTCATTGTAATATGTTTCTCCAGTAACTGTATCTAATTATTGAAGTCTCCCAGAGAAGTTTAAAAAAAAAAAAAAAGTAGTGTTCTAATTAAAAAAATATATTGCTGTTTCACAGAATAATGTTTGAGCTGAAAGGGGAACTTTATTGCTGAAATTCATCTGGTTTTGCTGTACGCTCGCCACCTCTTGTAAAAGCCTGACCTCCATGAGGTCATGCACAGAAGCGACTTCAAATGAGAGTAAGCTCAAGCCTGTAAAAGTATAATTGCTGCTTGTGACATAAAAATGGTAGGAACTGCAATGGAGTAATTATGCCACCAACAGGGAATACAAGCTTCAATTAAAATGATCTCTTATTATGCAAACTGTCTTAATAAAAACAAGGAAATAAGCAGAGATTCAGAGGCAGAAAATAGGTTGTATGTTGAGATTATCTCAAAATTGACATCCCACTCTGCTAGTATTTTCTGTGGTGTGTCAAGAATAATACTTTTCCTTAAACACTACATTTTAAAACCTAAGTACTTGGTGTTAAAATCAAGTTAGTATTTTATAGGCCCCAGTTTTTTCCAGATGTCGCAGGTGACAGGAAGGCACATAGGCTTGGAGACACCTCATTAACAGACCTACTTCTGATTTAGGTATATCTCTCTCATTGCTCCTCCAGTGAGGAAAAGCTGCAACAAATATCTTTGATCTCTGGAACAAAGCTTCCCTCTAGAGTGAGCTGGAAGAGTTTCCCCAGTCTAACCTGAGGTCAGCCAGGGTAGGAGCTTGTGATGGATTGTAGTCCAGTGTTTGAGAGATGCCTTCTTGGGACCTGTTGGGAGATGAGGGTACTCCAGAGTACCCTCAGTGCTCCATCCTCATGGCGTTTTTGCACTGCCGACCTGCAAACTGGTATCCTCAAGAATAAAAGTCTTCTCATCACAGCAAACATCCATCACTGTGTAGTTATGTGTTGAGCACAATTCTCAGTGCTTTTAGTTCTGCATAGCACACCTCAAAATGTTAGGGCTTTTTTTTCTTTAGAGCTGAATTCAACTAACTACACAGTCTTCTAGATGGAGTGGATCTTGAGCTGTGTTTTAAGATGAGGTTTTATGTGGCCAGATATACCCTTGGCCAACTCTTCATCAACACACGTGTGGCTGTGTATGTAGTATCACTTTAATACAAATCTTTGAAGTTTCCTTCCATATAGAAACACAGCCTGTGGAGATCAAAGTAAGACTGTCTCCCTACCAGTTGTTTCCTTCAGCAATAGGCATTTTGAAACTGTTTAATATTCAAGCAGTTATTTTTCTATCAATTTATATGCCTTTATGAGTTTAATTTTATTCTCTGTAACAGTATTATAGTTCCTGCATTCTTTTTCTTTGGTGTATAATAATGTACTAGCTAAAAACAGGATTGAAAGTCTCAGCCAGCTGGGTTCATGCTATTTACCTGATAAAACCAAATAGTGAAAGTCAGACATGAATACAGTAGTTGAGATGTGTAAAAAAGTGAAAGCTGGATGAATGAATAATTCATGCTTCCAAGTGACTGACCAAGGAGATCTCCTAAGCCTTTCAGAAAGTATGTATGTGAGGATATAATTACGTTTAGACAATGCTATCATGCAGTTGGATGCAAATAATCAAAAAGTTGAAATTTACAACTTTATGATCTAAGAATAAAATTGAATTTGCTTCTATAAGCTCTTTACACCTCATTGAGTTAAGCAAATTCATGAGCATAGTTAGCTCCTTTCCATTGGGAAAACTTGTTGGAGATCAGGCTCGGGGAGGATGGAGTAATAATGTGCAAATACCAGGTCACTGGCACGTTGCAGCATGCTCCCAGTTTAATCGGCACCAACCTCTGAACTGTCTGCAGTGTATTTTTGAAACATGGCAAGGACTATGAGAATTAGTACCGAAAGATGCTGTGGCTTAGCAGAACTTAAATTTCCACATTATGGGCTCTGAATGAGCCTGGCTATTACTCCTCATGCATCACTAGTGGTACACAGAGTTTCCCAGATTCATTCCCTTCTTCAAGATTATTGAAATTACTTCTTTCTGTAGAGGCTTTGAAACAAATTATGCTGGCAGGAGCTTTCTGCTGGTTGGTGTATTTCAGGCTTTTCCATGGGGCTGGCTTTTCCTGTCAGTGCTCAGAGGTTACAGAGTTCAGGATTAAGTAGCTTGTGACAGGAAGACTTCTGTACAGCATGTTTTTCACTCAAAAGTTTTATGCATAACTGCCGAATGAGTAACAATTTCTGGGAAATGTCACTTTGCAGCATCCCTGGCTCTGCAGTGTGTGCCTATGACATGCTTGACATCGCCAATGTGTTTACTGGGAGATTCAAAGAACAAAAGTCTCCAGATTCCACATGGACACCAGTTCCTGATGAACGAGTGCCCAAGCCCAGGTATGTTTCATGTGTAGTGATATTGTTCTGTTCCTGCATGCAGAACAGAGGGTTTGGTAATTTGAAGAGCTTTGTAAGGTGCCAATACAACTGAAGATAAGTGTTGTAGCAATAAAATGAAAGTGGAGTTGCATTTGGATCTCGGGCATGCAAGTGCAAATTTTTCCACTTAAACAAGATTTCTTTAATATAGATCAGGCCAGCATCAGATCCACTTGGTCAGAATAATCCGTCACTTAAGGAGTGGTACAAGTTACACACCTGTTGAAACTTGGTTCACTAGTGCTTATATCTCATAACAACGCCTCCACTAGTTCTGCAGTTTGCTGTTCTGCGGTTAACATGCAATTTATGTGCTATGGAGGAAGCACCCTGGGGAGAAAAAAAAGCATTCCATCAAAATGGAGATTCATTTTACCTGCTCTCCTAGGAGCTGTTTCCTCCACTTCCCTCCTGTTTGCATGTGCCTCCTCTATTACACTCGCTTCCCTACAAGTACCCATTTCACACATCTGTATGTCTGTGGTGGCAGCTGAGCTTCCACCTAAATCCAGATTTGACCCGTGATGTTGTAGAATTGCCTAGTACTCCTGTGCTCTCTGGTTTTGGTCTGAGCCTTGATAAGGCACTTGCTAGCACTGTTACTGGTTTTTCTTCTGTTTTGCAATGTTTAACCAACTCGCTGGCATGATGGGCTGGCTTGGCAAAGCAAGGCTACATGAGGGCTCCAAGGGTGTTTGGGAAGGGAGGAAGGAGTAGAAATCTTCTCTCTCAGTAGGAAGAAAGAATTAAAAGTTGCATTATGATTTTGTGGGATGAGCCAATAGCAGGCTAAGAGTTATGATGAAGATGAGTTAATACTGCTCTTCCTAAGTCAGCAGGATATGTTTCATGTAACATTTGGCCATTAATCTGCTTATTAGAAATAATCATTGCTTCTAACTCATGTTGAAATGCATGGGAGGCACAAGACACCTTTGAAATAAGGTTTGGGTTTGTTTTTTGGTTTTTTTTGATATCTCAGTATGATGCAGAAACATTAGTGCTCCTACTGATCCTAACATTTCTCAGAAACATAACAGAGCTTTTCAGGGGCATCGCTTCCCTTTTTGGCTGAGGTGCACAGCAGGATTTACTCAGTTTTGTGTTACTCAGTTAAACCAGTTTTGAGATTAAAGAAACATAAATCCAATCATATGATAGGGATTTAAGCAGAAATGGGCCTCCAGATGAGATACACATAAACCCTAGGCACCACAGTGCCAGAAGGCCTGGGCTGCTCCCTGGAGCTCTCCAGGAATGTCACCTCATGAATCAGTGCCCTTGCAACAACCTATGAGACTAGTGATGCTCCTTCGTTTCTCCTTCTCTTCCTCTATTGCTAGTTCTATATGCAGTTACCAGATCACCCAAGTATTTTGCACATTGAGAGGCAGAGCATGCAGTCTCTGCATGTACTGTTCACTGTGCAGCTGTGTGGAACCAGACTGATTGACCTAGCTAGTCCTCTCCAACCCTGTGCTACCTTTGGATATTTATCTGAATCTGAGTAACAGATATGATTGGACTAGTGCTATATTTTGTTCAAGCTGGCATTACTCCATTGGTGTCAGTGGCTCTACCAATGTCCAAGCAGATGAAAACTGGACACTGTTTATGACTGGGTGGTTCATCTCTCATCTTTCATATCACAGTGTCTCAAAGTCTTGATGAAGCATAATGCTTTAGGAAATGGGATCAAATGGACTTCTTTTACTTTTTGTTTTGTTTTGTTTTGTTTTGTTTTGTTTTGTTTTAGAAAATAATCCAAAAACTATTAATAATAGGTAAAGCATTTTGCTGCTGCTTGTGTAGAGATGACCTGACCAGGCAGGAAGGTTAAGTTAGCTCGGAGGAGATTTTAGGAATAGGGTGACCAGATTTGCATCTTAGCTGTTAGAGAATTACTAGATAACATTTCAGTGAAAGTCCTCAATGTGGTACTTCAGTCTGCTTACTCCAAGTTCAAAGAAGGATAAAACAAATATTTACATGGATGTTTGCTAGGTTGTCTTTTCCAGTAGTCCACTTTCAACCAAACAGGACTGAAAGTAACATTCTTTGACATGTGTTGAAAAAATTAACTTCCTTCTGAATGGGAGTGTCTGCTTTTATTCCAGCAATCACCCTGGTAGGTTCCAGATCAGAAAGCATCTGTGCCAGTAGGCAGCATCAAGCCAAATGCACACATGCAGTGATCGGGTTCCATGTGAGTGGGTGAACTACAAACTGTGTGTGCCGTGCTCCTACTGAAGAAATGTCTTTGTGCTTTTAGGTGACAAGTTAAATTTGTTTGAGTAGAGGATAGAGCAGGATTTTTAGGCTTCCCCTGAGGGGCTGAACAAGTCCACCAAGCTTCTCAGTTCTCCATTTAAACCCTTGTAACGCACATCAGATTTCACGGAGGGCCTCATTACAAAAGGAGACTTGCACTAGGCATCAAATAAGTGTCCTGGCTTTACCCTCTTTTTATATTTAGGCCTGGTTGCTGTGCCGGCTCTTCATCATTAGAAAAATATGTAAGCTCTAACGAGTTCCCAGATGATACTCTGAACTTCATCAAAACACATCCACTGATGGATGAGGCTGTACCTTCCATTGTCAATAGACCCTGGTTCCTGAGAACGATGGTCAGGTACGTACCTCCAAGTCAACTCTTGCCCTCATTGCAGCTGTCAAGTTGTGCTAATAGTCTCGCTCAGAATACTCTCAAACTTTGTAAACGTCCTTGTGTGCCAGGCATGCATCCAGCTAGGAATGATAGCAGTGCTGAGCAGATGCTACAGAACTAACTGCTCAGTTCTCAAGATAGGAAAAAACTTCAGTCCTTTCTAACCCCACTGTGCTGAAACCGGATCTTGGAGGAAACACTGTGTGAGGAAGGTTTACCCCCCTGTTGGCTTATGGGTCAGTGTTTGAGATGGCTCTATAGAAAACTTCGGGCAAGGATCAGCAGACAGCCCAGGGATATGTACACAGGATACAAACATGTCTGCCAGGATATGTTCACAGGATATGAAGATGCCTGTTTGGATCAGTACTGGTGTGTTTTAATATTTACAGAAAAGTACAGGCAGAAGTAATCACATAATCTGTATCCTTTCTATGGCAACAAGAGAAAAACAATAATGAAGAGATTTGAAGACTCATAAGTCAGCAAGGCTCAAATACACCCTCCCTTTCCTATCAAAATATGTTCCCACTTTCTGCCACGGTCACTATACTACTTAACTACTCTCACTTGTGAACAGAATAACATGACTAACTTTTGATTGTATTTTCCTCTCTTCCTACATACAAGGGCAGAGCTTTGTGCCAGGCAGTGTTTAGCTCTAGAAGGATCTGATGTAGTGTCACTAATGCATCTTCTGTCAAGTCTTTCTGTCAGGTTCTGTACCTTCACCCAAAGATGAGAGCAGAAAGCTTGGCTAAGCACTTTCCTTTGATCACCAGTACCAGAACTGGTACCAAACCACCCATACTCATTTTCAGTGAATTGTGTCATCCCAGGATTCAATATCATCTCAGCACTGAACTCACTTAGTGACAGTTGTGTGATTATTTTTAGTGAGGTAAAACAGTGTCTAGCATCTCACTGTCACACTGGCACATCTTTCTCTGCTGAAAAAGTTGAATATAGACCAGTTATCGTTATTGCTGCTTTTAATGTGACAGAGATTGAAATTACGAAAAAAAAAAAAAAAAAAAAACACTGTGCTAATTTTCTTTCCCTGCCTGAAGAAGTCACCAGGCTAGTACTTTGCTTTTGATTGGAAGAATAGTTCCTAAATGTTCTCAGACTCTTAGCACCCCTTCAGCTTTCTGCAAACATTTCTGCTAGCTATTGGACCTGTGGATGTGCAGACAATCACACAAAAATACCCTGCCATTTGAGGAACCAAACTGGTACAGTCTGTGTTGATTTATAGGGTTATTTAGCTAAGAAAAGTGCTTAAATAGTTAAATAGCTGCTAGAAGGCTACCACACTGTTACCTGACATGGAAGAAGTGATAAAATAAATGCCAGTCTAATCCCAAGTGATGCAGAATTTTGTTCTGTTATTCTAGATACCGCCTGACTAAAATTGCTGTGGACTCTGCCGCTGGGCCATATCAGAACTACACTGTGGTTTTCCTGGGATCAGAGAAAGGAATCATCCTGAAGTTCTTGGCACGGACAGGAAACAGTGGTTTCCTAAATGACAGCCTTTTCCTGGAGGAGATGAACGTTTACAACCCTGAAAAGTGTGTATCTGATTCTTTGTACTCAAGTATGGGTGACTTTGAACTTCTGGCTTCCCAGAGAGCAGGTTGTCCCACAAAAAAAGGAAGTGGTTAGAGAAGCCAAGTTTTTGAGTCCTTTTAAGTTGTTTAGGGAAGGGTTGTCTGCTTATCAGTCTCTACATTGCAGTAGGATTTTTTTTTTCCAGTATGTGTAGAAAATAGCCCATCCTATGCAGCAGTTGATGGATAATTAAAAGTGAAATTCTGCGAAGGAAGATTAATTTTCTAATCCTACAAAAAAAAAATTTATTCTTCTCCAAATAACTCATCAACCAGGAAGCTCCTCTTCAAGGGAAATTTCCCACATTTCAGCCTTCCTCAAATATACCTAAGAGGGCTTTGAAGAGGGCCATAATCATGCAGAAGTTTCAGCTAGTTTGAGTGCTGGAGAAGAAGAACACAAAAAATGAAGGGCCCTCAGAAAGCTTGTCCCTCTCCACTTCTTATTCCTCTGTCCCACACATTTTTATTACTTATACGTCTAATGCTGGTTTTAGTGGCTGTTGTATGGTCTTTTTCCTTGGATCGTTCAATTCTGCCTTTCTCAGGGGATTTTGGTTGGTTTTTTTTCAGCTTGAGTAATCACTAAGTTGTTGTTTCCCAGCAAAACTCATTTATAACCTCCTGTCACTTTTGTTTGGCTCAGGTGCAGCTACGACGGTGTGGAAGAGAAGCGGATCATGGGCATGCAGCTTGACAAGCCCAGCAGCGCCCTGTACGTCGCCTTCTCTACCTGTGTCATCAGGGTTCCTCTGGGGCGCTGTGAGCGTCACGGCAAATGCAAAAAGTAGGTGTTTTCTGGTGGTGTTCAGATGCCCGTGCACCAGGCGTGGGGAAGGCGGGAGTGCTCATGAATGCCCTCTCGTGCTTTTCTTTCTCAAGGGCCTGCATAGCATCCAGAGATCCCTACTGCGGATGGGTGAGGGAGAGCGGGACGTGCACGCAGCTGCCCCTTGGCTCCAAGTGAGTAGAGGCTCTGGCTGGACTGGCCGTGAAGCTCTGGCAGTGGCGCCGGGCGGTCTTGAGTGGAGCTTTTGGAAACGTGGAGCTCCTAGGGAAGGAAAAATGTGGGAAGTGTTTGGTTCTACCTTATTTGCATTCACTTCTGAAATGTCTCACAAATTTTTTGATGTGAACTCTCAGCTGATTGGTAACCACTGAAAGAGGAGGAGGAAGAAAATGAAAAAGCTGTACTAAGGCCCGCGTGTTATTGAAAGAAAGGAACTGGACGGGTATGTCTGGACCAGCCCACACTGGAGCCATCACAGCTGATTAAAGAAGCAATAGAATCCAAATTAAATTACTGAAGCAATTTGTCCACTGAAAACAAAACCAGTCCTTGTAATTTACTGTGCATTGCTAAGAGGAATCACAGAGCACAGTAAGAGCTTAAAGCAGATTCAGTGAAGTGCTGGATCTCCCCGTGCTTAACAGTAGAATTTAGTTATTTTATAATAATGGAAGTCTCCAAAGATTTGCTTAAATGTGGTTACCAGGGCCTCCTAGCAAGAAATAGACCCACTTTAGAGCTCTTATTTCTTCACCACATCTGACACACCTCACACTTGCCCACTCTGAGGTACAACCATGCTTCATCAAGGTAGTGGTAGAAGTGTAGTGCAAATATTGTACAACCTTGACAGCCCCACACTTCGCTCTGCTTCTGTACAGGTGTTCAGTATATAGTGGATGAGTTACCATCCCAGTGCTTATGTCTTGTTTTTAATTTGGTTTCAATTCAAATTGTTTTGTCCACTGGGGATGCTGTAGCTACATCTGTCTGTGTATGCCTTACTGCAAGGGTGTGGACTGCTCCTGACTGGGCATCTGGTAGAATAATGTTAAAATGCGCCTGCATCTGTATGGGATTTTCTCAGCATTCCCAAAGCACTTGAGTCTTTTTGCAAGTCCATGGCAAGTTGTAGGGAACTTCCATGCCTTACTCTTAAAAACGGCTCTCAGATATATCAATAGATTAATTGAGGCAGAGGCAGTGCAGCACAGTGAGCAAGGCAGGTGGCTCTCTGTCCAGCACATAACACTTGGGAAGGGGATCCAGATCAGACATGAAGGTGCACGGTGAACTTCCAAACTAGCCAGCAGGAGGCAGAGATGTTAGGTGCCCTCCTGGAGTAGGGGACAGTTAAGCCGGAGTTTTAAGAACATGGAGTTGGGAATGACGTGCCTGCAAACACTTAATTATGGCTCAAGAGCAGATTCCTAACTAATGCAGAGAAGGGCTCGTGTTGGAAGTTTTTCTAGGCTCTTGTCATTCATCTTTGACTGTTCAAAGAACAGCTTCGCTAGTTATCCCAAACCACAGGCAGAGGTTAAGAGTGTATAAACTGGGCATGTCAGCTAGAAAAGCCTGTGAGTGTTTTCCAGTAGAGCCCCTTGAGTTCAGTGAAATGTATTCCGTGGACTGGACCTTATTCCTTGCAACCTCACCCAGTGCAGTATCTGACTGCTGAAATGCAGGTCGTCTTCCTCCAGCACAGCACCTACCCAATGCATTAGCTTCCTTCTCACATCAAAGTATAAATGCACCTTGTCTACCATATGGACAAGTTAAGGTAGGATCATAACTGCTTCTGATACTATCATATATTATCTGTAAAAATCTCTGATAGTATCTTATCTGTAAATATATATATAAATATCATAAATCTATATAATAACACCTATATATAGTATATAGAGAGTTGACAGTTTAAAAAACATCAATTTATTTGCCTCCCTTGACAATGAGACATGCAGTGGATTTTTTTTTTTTTTAAAAAAAAGTCAAAGCATCATCAGTAGCCAAGAAGTCATTAAGCAATGAGAAATAACTTGAATGCCTATGTTGCAATTTTTCAGCCTTTGTGTGGAAGTTCTGAGAAAATGGCCAGTTTCACAGTGAGGCTTTATTTCAGTTGCATATGTGATAGTTGCTTTCTGGTGGTGACTCTTGTTATTCACAGTTTTGTTTCTTTCTATTATTTAGACTGCCATTTGAACAGGACATAGAACATGGCAATACAGATGGCCTGGGTGACTGCCAAAGTAAGCAAAGCATTTACCGTCTATTTACTATGTGTCACACCATCCTTCTTAATGCCTCAAATCACTAGTACCTGTCGGGTGTAGAAATGAAAAGTCCCACGACAGGGACAGCAACCACGGCTGATGATGCAGGTTCAGAAGAGGAATGGTTGTTTAAATGTATTTAAAGAAAACAGCCTAGCTGGTGTAATTTATACAAACACCAGACTTCAAAGCAGTTATGTAGCAAGAAAACCTCAGTTCTAGAGGATATTCATTATATCACTGACATAATGAATTGAGTGTTCATTGACTTTATTAGCCATGGTGGTTGGGTTGTGTGTGGCGATGTACAGAAGTAGCTTGGTTTCTTGGTGTAGGCTGCGACTTGGACTACATTCTCATGGAAGACAGGGAGAGAGTGAAATGTATATTCAGCTTTGGATCCAAATAAAGAAGTAGGAACTACTCAGCATGTGAATCTGAGAGGATTTTACACATTGGGGGGACAGCGTAGTGTTATAAAGGATCAGGCACTACTGACCCCACCTAAGAAACTTTATTGCTAAACCTTTATGTGCTGACAACATGAGTTAGAAGCTTAAAAACATGTTTTAGACACTTATATTTTGCATTGCGGTGCTTAAAAGTGCGCAGTTTGCACTACATGCAAAGAAACCTTGCAAGCCAGTTTCTTAGCCTTCAGGAATATTAATATCTGTGTTCTGGACACTTCTCATTCCCCATCTTCTTGCCAAGGTTGGTTTCACTCTGAGCCCCAAATATTATTCATAAACCTTATGGAATCAAGAACCACATTCCTTTCAGTGCAATTTGCAATGATGCCTGTAGGTACAATAAAACTACTGAAGTTGAGGAAGTAATGTACAGTGAGAAAGTTGTTATTTTTGGAATACAGAACAAAATAACAGAGGGCTAGAGTGTGCCCTGGGATAGAGTGCAGGCCAGCTGCTCTGGAGAGAGCCAAAGCCTTCTCATGCCTTGTGCTTCCTTGTTCAAGTGCCATTCATTACTGTGATTGCCGTGATTGAGGGAGGTCAGGGATTACAGCCTCTGCATGCCCCCCGTCTCAGCTACTTCTTCCTCTGTCTGCCCTAAGATAAGGTTACATAGGCTGTCTCTTAAGTTTTTTGAGGGAGGTGTACACCTAGTCCCTCCTGTGCTCCCTTTAAAATGGGTTAGCACCAAAATCAGGTCAGTTCCCAGCTGGTGCAACTTTGCCCTTTTCAGCAAGTTCTGCCCTCCTTGGGCAAATAGGTTAGACAGGCATGGAGTGTACCTGTTATCAGCTAAATATAAAAGAAAGGTAGGAAATTGTCCAGAAACCCCATATTGTGCTCACAGAGAGAGATCTGCTCCTGTGTAGACAGCAATAAAGCCCATACATTTGCTTAAATCCCTCTGCATCCTTGAATGATGCATTGAACCTTGACATTGCACAGGAGTAGATTTCACTCCCTGCTAACACAGCTATCTTATCACTTCATGTGGTCTTGGGTTGTTGGACTGCTGTCCTCATTGGCTCATGTTGCTGACTGCATCCCTTGTGCTGCCTTGCTTTAGATTAGGACTCCATCTTGCAAAGAAGTCTGTGGCAGGGAGGACACTGGCTTTTCCACTTGGTATCCCTTGCACAGGGCTGGTCATGAACACTCTCAAAGCCAGATACAGTTTTGGGGTATATCTGAATATTAGTTTTGGCTAGGTCCTGAGGGTACTAATCACATAAACACAAATATCAGCTGAAACATAAAGGGTTGCTAGCAGCAAACTATTAAGAAGAAAAAATGAGAGAGAAGTAATTATTTTTTCCCTGTTATTTGTCTTTCAGATTCCTTCGTAGCCCTGAATGGTAAGGAAGTTCTTAGTTTCATTACTTACTGACAGTAAATCCGTTTTGGAGGAATCACTTTTTACTAATCTTCTAAGTATTTTAATACTTTTGTTTTATTCAATGTTTCTTCCCAACTTATTTTGTTCATAGACATTTCAACTGCTTCACCCGATCATGAAGTGTCTTACGACACAGCGTATGGTCAGTTTATGTTTGTTTGGTTTTTTTTAAATTCTTCCCAGATCCTTTTGTAGTTAATAGTTCCCATACTCAAATAGCCATTACCCTTTTTAGCTTGTTTTGTCTTGGTTTTGAGGGCCTGATTCACTAATCACAACTAGGATCAAGTCATACCTTTTGATTTTCAATCTCTCTAGTCCTCCCTCAAAACTGTCTCCACTGAATTAAAGTCAGATATATCCTATTTTAATGGCATGTTAGCAGACATCATTAAGAGCATGCTTCATCGGAGCACTCAGACAAAGGAACACTTGGATACAGGGATGCATCTTACCTGTTTGCCAGGAAGAACAAAGCTCACATCCTACTTACGAGGGCTGGTGCCATAAGAGATACCTTAGGGAAAGGAGCAGAACCGTTCCTGGGTTACAGAAAGAGCTCTCATAAGGAAAATTAACCTTTTAGCCATGTGAGTTGTGACTGGGTTTTGCCTAAATTCCTGAAGGTTCCCATGACTTCTAGAGTGACTAATTTGTTTTGTCCATACTTGTAGTATCTTAATACCCAAAAGAAGCCTGGTCTGTAAAAAAAAAAAAAAAAAGAAAAATGTGGTTTTGCATAGCAAATTAAATTACCTAAACTGAACAGGAGAGTTTCTGCAAGCCTAAAGGAGCAGTTTCCTATGAGGCAGCCATTATTCTGTGCTCACAGTACTTTCCACCACTTTGTTCCTTATTTTTGGAAATGGATTATGCTGTTACTTGGAGTGCAGAATAAATGTCTCCATGAGAAATTACTACATAACAAATAATCAACTTAATTTCAAACCTGGACTTATATTGCAATAGTTTCTCTTTATAGACATCCTGAACAAATATAAGTACCCACAAGCTAAGAGGATGTGTGGTATTGCTCCCAGTGAAGTCAGTGGCAAATTTCATGTGGGATGGGAGCTTGCTTGTGAAGTTGCTTTCAAGCTTTACAAGACTAGCAGTTCATCAGAACTGGGGCAAATTCACCATGTGTTTGGTTGAATGTAGCAAGAGGTAGGTTAGTGAGCAGTTGCGATGAACATTTAATTTATCCTTTCATCTCCTGCCTGCAGTATATGTAGGTACAGAGCAGAACCGCTCAGTACAGCAGAATGTAAATAACTGGAGGCATAGTAATACTGTTGAACATTTGTAAAAATAAAATCAAATTCCCCATGTTGTTTATTACCAGGAAATGGAAAATATGCAGGTGAAACTTGTTTGAAAGTATGGTAATAAAAACCAGTGAAGGGAATGTACAAAATCAAAGACAATTTGAGACTTCATAATGTGTGGAGGACTCATGGCTTCATCTGCATATACAGCTTGTACTTTCTTTCACTTGAAAATTGCTACATTTCCAATGCACAGAGCAGTAATTAAAGAACAGTAATAATAAAATATGTTCTACTGAATGTAAAGATAAAGAAAATGGCCTTAAGCATAGTGCTGATGTGCCAGAAATGTTCCAGATTTCCTGCTTCTGAGTGCATTTGTAGGCTACACAGTTATAGCTCTGGGGCTGTGGTTCTGGATCCCATCAGCTACCATATTAGTAGGGACTTTAGCAAAGGCTGGTCTTTTATTCTGACCAAGAAAGCAGAAAAGTTATTCAAGTGAGCAGTAGAATGAAAAAAGCTGCAGTCCTAGGGAATACAGGTAGCACAAGGGAGGACATTTTACTATCCGGGCATGTTAAGCCCAAAGAAGACTCCATAAGTTAACCCAGATTTTAAAGTAGGATCCTGTGGGCAGATACAATGGAGAGATGCTGACCCAACATTTGCATTAGTTCCCATTCATGCCTTGTGTTTTACAGATGATTTCATTAACCATCCTCAGGTATATCCTGATAATACGTCCTCTAGGCAAGTCAGCTCTTCCTTTTATGGGTTTAGTTAAAATACTTATTTTGATATTACTGCAGTCAGTCTTTCTTTTCACCTAGCATGGCAAAATATGAAAGGAAATGTGCTAGTCACCTGTGTTAGCTTCCACATGAGGAGTGTAAAAAATTTCAGTATACATGCTCGTGTTTGCTAACTCTAGTGACTACTCTGAGTAATATTTTTTTTTTTGAGAAAACAAAAATTTTATAAATTATGCATTTTTATGTTAGTGCATACATTAAATGCATAAATAAATGGTATTTCACAATACATGAAGCCTCAGAATGTTGGGATATACCAGAATACCAATGAAGTGAATGCTCAGGGTGCTTTGGGATCCAGTAGTCTAAATATATCCAAAGGCATCTGAAACTCCATTTGTAAAAGAAGCCTAAAGGCCTGATTCTCTTCATTTACTCCACTTTAAATCAGCTCACTTCAACAGACTTACTTGGAATCTGCAGCAGCATGAATGAAAGGAGAAACACGCCCTTAATCTTTGTATTCTTGTCATCAGCCTGCACCTGAATTTGGCAGGTAGGCTCCGCTTTCTGGGGCAGTCTCATGTGATTGTTTGTAAACAAGTAAAAGTACAAAGTCCACACAGATGACTGTTCAAGAACATCCCTTTTGACACTCAAGAAGATAGCAGGCTGCAGGTTTCAGAAGGTCAGAGAGAAATAATGCAAGAGCCATATAGTTAAACAAGAAGATGAGGCTAGATTCCTCTGCAAAATTGTAAGCAGCTTCAATTACCTTTGGAAACATCAATTCTTAGTGAATTGGGCCCTTATTTTACCCCCTAGCCATAGTTCTTTCTCCCTCTGTAGTATTGATTTTGCCTTTCCCTCTAATTGTTTAATTAGTTTGCTATAGCTGTTAATAGGATAGTGTGCAGACATCTTAACCTCTGAGATCCTAATGACTTGTGCATATTAAAGCGACTATCAAATACATATTGAATCCCTGTCTTTGTTTTAAACTAGAAAAAAAACTCTTTATACTTTACAAGTGCACTTCAGAGCAAGCTATAGTTGCAGAAGTGCAGCCCTTCTGAATCATTATCCGTGCCTGTAGACACTGAGTGCTTTTACTCTCCTCCTGTTACTTGATTACAGCACTCCAAATGAAACTTTTTGCAAATAATGGAAGCATCTAAACCAGATTTTTTTTAAAGTGTGTCTATTTTGATTTTCAAATTTTGCTTTAAACAAAGAAGTTTGAAAAGCACTGTGCCTCCAGCTTTTCAAGTGGTTTGTTTTAAAACAAAGGCAGATTTGGTTTTTGAGATGTTTAGGTACTAACCGATATTAACAGAGAGGCATTGCCCACATCTCAGATATGCTAAAGCCTCTTTAAATTGCAGCAAAGTCTATTTATACATAGCCAGAGTGGTAAAAATGGTGTAATGGCAAAAAAAAAGCCCACTACATGTTACAAACTATACAGCACATTGTAAAGGTTTAAAACCAGTTCTGTCTGAAAGGGCCAGGACTGAGTTGCCTGCCGCTCAGTCTTTTCTGTTTAGGAGAGAAACTTAAGTAGCTCATACATTTGTGGTGCCACTCTGCTCAGAGGTGAAATTCACCCAGCAGGACTGGCTATTCAGGCACTTACAGGACATGCTGATACTGCTTCTGGGAACAGCCACTGCCCAGTGCTAAGTGTTTGGAGAATGCAGTTCTGACACAAGTGGGACAGGCTGTTAAAAACTAATCTGCTTCTGCCCTGCTTCTTAAAAATGAAGTGGGAGAAATTTTTATCTTGACTGGGTGTGGAAAGTTGTTTCTCAGTGTGTACTAGACTAACACATTAGTAACAGAGTGAATAGACTGATCTCTCGCGTTTGTGTGAAACCCTTGTATACCTAACAACCATCTGGTACACATTAATATCTTCACAAAGCCTTAGCTTGCCATTACAAAGAAGTTCTCTATGCATTTGCAGCATATGGTTCAGTATTTCCCTCCCCCCGCCCCCGAAAATGTGTCCCTTAGGCATATATTTCCTCTCGATTACTGTATTAAGAAATGTTTTTCTTTAACCATACTTGCATCTTTTCCTTAAAATTCACCCTTTAAGCACACCTAAAGTGCAAGTGTCTGGACAGAGATATGGGCATATAAATGCATATCAAACACAAGCATAAAATGTGATTGCTACTTGGCAAGATTTTCTTCTCTTTTACCTCCTTATCAAGCCTATGACTAATTGCTTTCGTATGTTGAGTGCAGCACTATTTGTAGGCTGACCAACTATTGTACACATTATTGTGGTTGCTGAATGGGCTGTTAAGTTGGAGACTGGAGCTCCATGAATGCTGGTACTGTGGCTTAGTCCTCAGGGAAAAGAAGACATGGAATTCTCATCATTTCCATTTTCTGGCCTGTTCTGTGTCCTGTTATTTCTCTTATTTCTGGAGGACGAGCACAAGAGTTGACAAGCGTGAAATGTTGTAGGGGTGAATACTTTTATACTCCAGTGTATTCTTGCTTTAAGAGGGCGCGTGTTTTCAATTGCTGGGCCTCTACCTGTCCTTTTGGAAGCAAGCACCCTCCTGGAGGATTGATGTGGAGCAGGCAGCATGTTTGGGTCAGAGTCCATCATCGATCTAGCTGTGCATTACCAATGCTCTCAAGCCATGCCGTGGTTTATGGAAATATTTTATAAGAGGATAATGTTTGGCTTCTCTTTTCCATTTGATGAACGTTAAAAGCTCTGTCTTCAACAAAATACAGTCTCTAATTTGGCGTGTTAAAGAAAAATAGCTGGGAGAAACCACACCTCCTATCATGAGAGGTAAAAAATAATCCAGTGCCCTTGACAGTATGAGCCTTCAGCCAGAGGTCCAGAGCTAAATTGTATGAATAATTAGCTGTAGTAGCTGAAGGTTGGCTTCCTGGTAACAAAATTTGACCAATTTTTCCTGCTAAGTGTACCAGTTACAGAAGTTAGTTGTGTCCATGTCGTATGCAAAACACAGTCCAAAGTGCTGCCATATATAATCCTGTGCAGTAAATCAGAAGAGCTCCTCAAAAATACGTGGAGGAGCATAGACATTTTCTTCCTCTAAGACCATTAATATTCATCAGGACTTCTTTAAATCATAGCAGCATCTTAATAGAAGTTGCAGCTTTTTTTGCTGACTTCAACAGTACTTCAGCCCCATGATGCCCGTGAAAGGGATGGATAAAATGAAGCACATGGGTGCATTGAAAAGCTTGGGAGCATTGGCAGCCAGCATTTAGATTTTTGATTGCTGCAGTGGAATTGGGGACCTAGGTTCATCAGCTTTCTCTGCACTTCTTGGAGCTGGGGCTGATTGGCTTTAAAAGCCATTTAAAGCAGCTTTTTTGAGATGAAGCTTCATAACACCTTATGCTTAGCCAGTGACTGTTTAAAACTATGGAAGCACAGTCTCCGCCTGCCTAGCTCTGTGCCTTGTCCATAAGGCTTTAAATTTGGGCTCCTTGTGTTGCTCTATCTCTGCTGCAGTGAGTTTCAAATTATTTTTCTGAGCTGTGAAACAACATCAAAGGAAGGAGCAGGGAGAAGGTCCCTGCTAGGGCAGTCTGTAGTGTGGTGATTGGACTCCTCTCCAAGGCAGACTCACTTCTAAGGAAGGAAAATTAATTTGCTGGGCTGTTAAAAAGGAGGCAGGGAAAAGAAGGGCTGCTGTCTGTCTGTCTGGTGTTATCTGAAGAGCAAGTGTTATCTGCCATTCTGTCTGTGAATAATCCAATTCTGTTAGTTTGTGTTTGAGCATGTTTCAAAAACCCCTTTTTTGATGGACTCTTTCCAGAAAGCAGGTACAGGGAAATACAGTTACTCTACTTAA
>NW_008606950.1:31304-34814 GCF_000691845.1 Merops nubicus | reverse complement strand
GGTCTACAGCTCTCTGTGGCCTGCTGAAAAGAATTCATGTTGGTGCACATGCCAAAAGGGAACTTTCTGAGATGCTTGTGATTTTGCAATCACAATATTATAGTATGGATGGAGTTTTGGTGCCCACTCCCCAGCAGCAGTGGAGCAGCCTGAGCCACTGGGAAGTCCAGTTTGGAGCCATCTTTCAGAGAGAGTGTGTTGACTCCAAGCACTCCCAAGCATGTTGGGTGCTGGCATACATCTCAGGATCGAGCTGCGAAGGATGTGTGAGTCTACAAACATGTTTCTGCCCCAGACCAAACTATTGTTAAAATTGTGAAGTGTTTCCAGCAGGGCATGTCCTGTGACTGTGCTTTTTGTTGGGGTGTGTTTGACAAGCAAGGAGCTCATCAGCCTTATTCAGGACAAGATTAAAAATGTCAGGAGTACTTGTAATGGAAAAAAGGCATGCAGGACCTTGGTCCAGCAGCTGCTAGAGTTACAGATTCTTGGATAGGTCCACGTAGTAAGGCATTGTCTTCACTGTCACTCTGAGCAGAAATTATGTTTGGTTTCACGCTTATCTCAGAGCCATTTTGGACCATCAGCTCAGACAGGACTGTGTGCAAGTGGGTGTGAGCAGCTGACTGACACAGGTCCTGCACTTTCACTGTCGAGAGGGTGATGCCACAGTGTGAGCGCACCGGTGCTGGGAAGTCCTTCATTCCCCTGGGGTTGTGGGGCAGAAAGCCACTGATGTGGCCATTTGGGCATTGCCCTTCAGTTTTGGCTGTAGTGGAAGTTATTACATTTTACATTGTTTCTAAAACTGCTTTTAACTAAGCCAGTACCAGACTGCATGGGCCAACCACTGTCAGTCAGGTGTGTATACTGAATCCAGACGAAGGATGCTTGACTCAGATGAAGTGCACTCGCCCTCTTCCACACACATTTAATTCTGCTGAGTGGAAGCACACACCCGCCAGATCAGCAGCAGCACAGCTCTTAACACCCTGATGTGGAAAGTTCAGTTCCCCTGTTCCTTTGAGGCCATGCTTTGAAGGGCTTTTGAAACATTGCTCAGCCTGAGACAAGACGTTCACCTGTCAAAGAAGCAAAGCAGGGCGTGTGTTCCTGAGCATGGAGAGGTAGCGTGGTAAGTGACTAACGAGACTTGTCTTCCCTACCTGTATTTATAATGTAAACAGGACACTCCAGTTCCCTAGTCCCAAGCACCACCACTTCCGACTCTCGCGCTCGACAGGGTTATGATGCTAGGGGACGCATGCTGGATTGGAAGGATCCGCTTGGTTCATCAGAAAACACAGATCCATATGTGGCAGTTTCATCCCATAATCATCAAGACAAGAAGGGTAAGGCCTTGGAAATGACATCCTGTGGTAAGGAGGGAGGGGGAGGAGGACTGAAGTGTAACTGCTTCCAGCTGGCTCGGAGTAACATGTAATGAAACTCCTGGGCTATAATTAAAAGCTTATCATAAAGCCTGAAACTAAACAGCCAATCTCGGACTCAGTCTTAGATAATTCACTGCCTGAGGAAACCACACAAAACAAACAGAAGTGTATGCCTTTTACAAAGCATATTGTGCCTGTGTACGCGAGGAAGGGAAACAGTGGGGATTTAGCTTTCTTTAAACTTGATCTGCCCTGTTCTCTGGCAGAGGAAGGTCTGTGTCTTCTCATTGTTCTTAAGGGTGCACTTTTGTATTGCCTTCTTGCAACGGAAATACTAAAGGTCCGCTCTAGTTTAACCACTGAAGTAAAACTGACTGTAGTCCTGGCCACTGAGCCTAAGTCTCACTGACTTCAGTGAGAGCTGAGCATCAAACACCTTGGAGAGTGGGGACTGAGGAGGTCATTATCATATTTTAAATGATCTGGAGGTGACTGCTGGTGGGGTGAAATTCTGTGTTGCATTTTTACAGCACTGAAAGGTTGGGATTTCTGCATCATTTCACACTTTTCATCCCTGTGCTGAAGCACACTGGGTCTAATAAAAGTGTCAGCCCTGTACTTTGGCCTCCAGTCCCCCTTTGCAATGCAGAGAATTATGCAGAAAATTGCTGAAATTTGCCAGTTGAATGTGCTTAGATAAGAAGCAGTTTTTCTCCTATGTGAGGATGGTGGTGCTCCCTCTTTCCACCTTGGCTGTCCATTGTTCTCCCAGCTTCTTTTAATCTTTGTCTGAAGATGGTTGCTGTGTAAATTGACTTGGGTTCAAGTAGCTCCACTGCCTAGAGAGACCTGAGTCCTTGTTATTCTTCTCCAGGGTGTTCTCAGATTGCTTCTTTCAATCTCTTCTGTCTTGAAGACTTTTCACTCTGTATGGACTAATTAAGTACTCAGAAGGAGGATGGGTATGAGCAAAACTCCCTTGCTGAGTGGTTAGGGCACTCATCAGGGGCAAGAACACACATGAGCTTCAATCCTTTCTGCTATGAATACTTGATATAAAACACTTAAAATATTAATTGAAATGTGGATTCCAGTCTCTTTTGTTCATGCATTTTACATGAAAAACTCATTAGACAAAAGCATCAGCTGTTCCTGGAGAAGCTCCTGGCATGCCAGACCTGCTGTTCTGCATTGTCTGCCCAAACTAGTAGGTTACTACACTATATTCTTTCCCCTCCATCTGACCCAGAGAATCTTGAATTTTCTGCATTTTTTGTAGAGACTTTCAGCAGGCGGCATGGCCACATTAACGTTGTGGAACAGTCTTCAGCAGAGCTGCACAAACAGCTGGCAGCAGTCTGGACCCAGACTTTGAACTCGGTGCCTGTTATTCACAGCAGCCCCAGATACACAATGCCTCCCAGCGTCCTGGGATATCCCAGGTTTCTCACTGAACTCCCCAGGATTGAATCAAAGAGCCTTCACGGTTCCTAGCCACGAAATCAGTGGGCATCACCTGGTTAGCCCAGCGGAGATGAAGCCTGAAGCGCTTTTCCAGCTGAGGAGCCCAGTCAAGTTAGGCAGGGCATGCAGTAAAATTTCCTGAGATGCCATGGCAAACATTAATCTAGTAGCCTTGGCTTTTAGGCTTGATGTGAGGAAATGGAATATGAAGACTTGAATTCCGTTAGGCAGAGGATGCAAACTTCTCTCCCACCTCTCAGCAATTAGCTTTTTCTATAAAAAAGGGGGAAACTACCATTTGCTCTCTTTCTTTCAACTGTGTTTTAGAAGTGGACCCCATTTGAACAATTTTTTTTTCAGATGCTATGGGAGAATAGCTGCAAAAGACAAAGCAAAAAAGTTAATCTCTAGAACTTGATCAGGCTTTCAACTGCACCCTGCAGACCTATGGGCTGCTGAGCCTCAGCAGAGGAAAAATTTTAGGCAGCTGCAATACTCAAACCTCAGGGTGCAGGGTACTGAAGGTGCTGAAGACAAAAACTCAGATTCCTAATTCCTACTTCAGTTTGACATATCATCTTCATTTTTTAATTCCTCAGTCCTTGCTCTTCAGCTGTAGAAGAAAAAGTGATTTCAGGGTACCGTGTGTGTA
>NW_008606950.1:24531-31291 GCF_000691845.1 Merops nubicus | reverse complement strand
ATAAACCTGCATGCCCTTCTAAAGAAAAAGCACATGAATTACCTATCACACCTCTTTCCTTTCAGCAGTAAGTCAGTGAAGATGCTGACAGACAAAAAAATAAGGCTTTTTTCTTTTTCTATCCAGTCTACTAGTAACACCTGGCATTCACATGTTCGAGATAAGAGGACACATCTTAGAAAATCCAGTGTTCCTTCTTCTGAAAATAAATTGTATCTTCCTCTACTCCACATTTAGAGGAGGGGATATCTTGAAGCAGATTTTGAGGGGGGTGGGGGGAGGAAAGAGGGGAGGAGGGGAGAAGAGAAACAGGGAGGAAGGAAGGGAATCCTTAGACTCGTTTCTTCTGCTGGCATCAGACAAGGGAACACTGTCAGAAGCCACTGATGGTGGAATATCTGGCCCTTTATAGACCCAGAGGAATGCAGAGACATATATGCATTTTAATGGCACTATTTGTTATGTGTGGGTCCCTACTTCACAAATCTTTTGTGAAGCAATGCTTAATAGATGGAAAGCTAGCTCTTAAAAGCATCTTGTATGCCAGTAGCAGCTTTCAGAAGAGCATGCAGTGAAAATATTAATAAATGTATAGCTGTTGGATTCTAATCATTTTCGCTTCAATTCACTGATGAGGTGGCTTTGCATTCAATACTTGCCTCCCCAGAGAGTGATGGTTACCAAAGAACCTTATTAGCACTTGACAGGGTCATTTAAATATCATACAGTCTTTGGTGCCTAATTATGAGCATTGACAAAGCTGGAAGCAGTCTACACACAATCAAAACAATGGCGGCAGAGGTGACCGCATGGTTGTTTACCATTACCATCTACTTGTGTGTTGTCACTCCTCGCCTTGCCCAGTCAGGGCCAGTTGGCTCTAAAATCACTATTGATTTGCTGTTGTAAAAGGGCAAGGAAAGAGTTCTTACACAAAATTAAATCAGAAAATGTTACGCTTACTGTCCTTTTGTCAAGATTTTGTTTTCACTTTTGCTGTGATTTCTTTTACTTTCACATGTTCACCAAAAAAAAAAAAAAAAATTAACATTTTTTTTGTTTTGCAAGGGGCCTTGTGTTGTTTTTCCTTGTTTGTGTCTAATCCTTTGGAGAGTGTTTCCTTTTTTTTTTTTTTTTCTATGCTCACAAACGGCTTCTTACTGATTGTACTAATTGTACAGAATCCACTTGCTGCTTTCTTTTCTGTAACACGGATGCTTTGATGATGTCACATCCAGCCATATGCTTCACTTTTAATTCAGTGCAGGCATCTTGGGGAATATCTGTGGGGGTGTGAAGACGGGGTTCTTTAAAAGGGTTGACTCATGGGAATGTGACATTTGTGTGCCACAGCTTTAGTAGCTAAATATACTCTGGGATTGTTGTTTCTGAGCTACATCGCATTTCTTGCCAAAATGAAAACATGTAGTGCAACCCATAGAGAGGAACTATGTGTTGCCATCCCACTGGCATTTTCATTTTGGCCATTGAGGAATCTGCCCTTCCTATTGGAGAAAGAAAAAAAAATGGAAAAAAAAAAATAATCTCTAATTGGGCAAATTGTACCCCTATTTTCTCTTCTCTTCAACCTCCTACCCAAGGGGAAAAAAAAAAAAAAGGAAAAAAAAAAAATGTTCTAGAGTATGTTTACATTTTGTTTCCTTTCTTGCTGTGTTTTAGTGTTAATTTAATTGTCTGTTTCTCAACTTTGTCAAAACAGTTTTTCTAACCTCGCTGTCTAACCTCCCGCCCTGCTGCCATTGTACTTGGTCTCCCTCCTTCCACAGTTGTGAAGCTCCTCCTGTGGAGCACTCCAAGGCTTTACCCTCTGCACCACAGTACTGACGTATCACTGTGTCTCTGTAGTCGTCCTACTAACGATGGGGGGAGTAGGCACAGTGCTCGTAGAGAGGCCTACGTGAAGAAAACAAAGTTATTTTCTTCAGGAGTAGCTGTTCTTGCCCCTTGTTACCCTGCTGCCTTTCTCTGCTGCCTCCTGTCCTTCCTGCCTTCCATCAGAAATACCTCATGCTTCTCAAGTACTGGGTTCATTAGCACAAATGTAGCCAACTGTTCCGTTTCCTTACTCTCTCCCTAAATGGCAGGAGCCTGCCTTTTAATCACAGTTTTGATAAACTGGTTGTAAATTCAGCTTACATGTTCATGGTTCTGCTGCAGATTCTTCTCCCCAGTGTTCAGGTGGCTGAGCTGGGCACTGGACAATGCAAGTGTAGCGCTGCTGTTAGCAGCCTTGATGTTTGTGTTCTTGCTTGTCTCAATGTTCATTAGATGAAGATTATGAGGTGGTATCTCTTTTCCTTAAGAAGCCTTTTGTATATATCCATGTAACAATGGTAAAACACTCATTAGAAGCAGGATGTGATGGAGACGGTTTACAGAGTTAAGAGTTGCTGGTGTATCTGGGTATCAAGAATGCTCCTGTAGATATGATATCTGGTGGCATTTATTGTTTTCTACATTATAGAATCTATATTATCAGTACTAATAGCTTGCAGCCCTTCCTCTGGTACAGTATTAGACATAATTAGCAATAGTCAACTCTGTTTGGAGAAGGCTGTGCTACCGGTGAACCCAAGGGCTGTTCATTTCAAAACCTGACTCCAGAAGATAGTTCCTGTTGTACACAAGTGGCAGCGTTAATAAATTATACTGTGATTAGCGCTATTTGAAAGATTTGCAAAGTGCTGACAATGCTTGTCTCCAGAGAGTCGGCAAATGTTCAGGCAGATTCTGCTGCAGTGAGACAGAATTATATGAAACTTCAGGTAGAGTTATAATAAAGAATGTGAAGTGCTGATTTAACAAGATATTTTATAAGTAGACATGAAACGAGAGAAAAAAAGTCTGTGGCAAAGCTTTGGATTCTTTGCATAAATCAAACAACTGGCGTTCATCATGGGAGGAATGAGTTTTGCACCAGGAAGTACATTTGCCTTGTGTGTTTTTACACAAAAGTGCTGTTATATGCTAATATGTGCAAGGTTCTAAAAGATTCAAAGCATTTTTTGTCAGAGGAAGCAGGGAGAAGTTGTTATTATCTTGATGGCATTTTGCATTAATTAAGAAGAGGATTTAAAGTGGCACAAAATCTTCTGAGTCAGTGTTTTCAGGTCTGATTTCCAAGGTGAAGCAAATACTCCAATCTCTGTCATCCTTCTGGCACTGTTAGAAGGAACTGACAGATGCTAAATAAAATGTTAAACTAATGGGAGATGGAGCTGCACCATAGTCAGTTCTGACTGGATGGGGCTTGGGAAGGGCTATAAACTCAAAAGTATGTGTGCCTGGGAGGAAGTTACACGGGATTTGTTATTCTTTCCCATGTCTCAAACTATTGTAGGAACAAACATAAAGCAGATTGCAAGTACTTTGTAGTTCGTTAACAGATTCAAATTCTGAGGAAACAATGAAGATCTAATCAGGCCAGGTCCTTCACTCACTATACTTGTAAAGTTTTTTGCCCACAATCTAGTAGAGTAGAGATTGTGGGCAAAAGGAGTACTGTGAGAAAGGGAAGTTCGCCCTGATTCTGTCTATGGTTCTGTAGCATTTGGCTGAGATTTGAAGTGAGAGGTGTGGATACACGGAGCTGTAGTGCTTTAAAAAGGAATTTTTACCTGCACAGGAGAAGATGACACAGGATTTAGCACATTTAAACTTTTATAGATCCACATCTAGATTAAAGCCTACTTACTTATTCTATTAGGATTTAAACAGAGGCTGGTTGGATAAGTCTATGCTTTGTTTACAAAGCCCTATAGATTATTTTTCTGAAATGTTCTTAGGCATATTAGCATCAGCTTACTGTAAACATCCCTGTTTCTAGAGGGGTCTTAGTAATGTTTGTCACATATGCTAGCAGCTTGGATGAAGTATTTAAAAAAAAAAAATGTTTAAACAAACCAAACAATATAACCCTGTATTTCTCTAGAATGGCTCTAATGAGCAACTTTCCCCAGGAACTGAATGTCTCGGAGACTACTCACAACATACTTGCTGTAGAGCACCATTTTAGCTCTGTATCATATAAATACCACAAAGCAATTGTTAGTTAAATGGGATCAAATGTCTTAGCACAGTTTTTAATGGTCAAATACCTGTGTCACCAGACCAGGCCAGTAACTAGCAACTATGCCATAAGATTTATGACCTCACCACTGGAGTCCCTGGTATTCTGTGACATGCACCCACAGGCTGTGCATTTAGGATTAAGGGAACACACCATACTTATCCAGAGGAATGACACTGAAACTTCCTCTGCTCTGTCTTTCATGTACGAGCTGTCTGCTCCCAGGGCTAAAGGCAGCTCATCATCTCAGATTGCATTCTCAAATTCAAACAGTGGCAGCAGAAGACTAGATGCTAATTAGTAAAATGGAAAATATATATAAAATTGATGAAAGAAGGATGCTGAAAGGATGTTTCTGAGAACAGACTTTCTTCAAACTTGTACTCACTATGTTTTTGTAAGTTTCTAGGAGAACAGGTCCAAAGAGACAGAGGAGGCAAGGCATACAGAAGATGACAGAAGCAAAAGTCCTGGGGCAGGGCCACATCCTTAAGCCAACTTTAATCAAACATGGGGATTGTAATAGAATAAATAGCAGTGATTTGGTGTGTCTTCTCTGTGACTAAGTCTTCATTTTAAAGCTTACATAAAAAAATGTGCCAGATCATTTAGTTGCAGATTTTCTGTAATAACTTTCTGAAAGTACGGAGAGGAACAGTTTCCGTTGCAAAAGATAGGCAAGGATGAGGAAATAAAAATAATATAGGGAGAGTATTCCAGCACACACCGACTGCCTGTGCCACACCTAGAGAAATGCCTGTGCTTCAACACTGGCACTAACTTAAAATTTTCAGAAATCAAAATATTTCTGTGTTTCACTAACAGGATGGATTTCAGACTTAACTAGGAGAAGTGAAATAGCAAGATTAGAACCAAGAGCCGCTTGCTCTTTTGTAGGGAAAAAAAAAAAAAGCACCATTGGTAACAGAAGAGGTTGTGTCGATGTGGAACCCTTGGTTATGAACACTATCAATAGAGCTTTTCTGTCCCCAGAAAAAGGGATCTATTATCGATCCTACAAATAAAAGAAGGGTGAATTTTAAAATAGATCTCATAAAAATTAAATGTGGCTGCAAGAAACAGCAGGTATCCTTGACCTGTGATGGCTTGCTTGCATAGATTTAGAGTCAGGCTATTTGTTTCCAAGCTGTGATGCAGATGCATTAGAATGCTTGTCTTACTAAAACAGGGAAGAACTGTCATTGCCCCAGGACCTTGATCTGTGTTTTCAATGAAAGAGGCCATGTCTAATTTGTCAAGGCAGCTGCTCAGGGTTCAGGCCATTAGAGCTATTGTGTGGTGGACTAGATCCCCAGCTGCATTTATCCACAGTCACCCGGTGAGGACAGCTCTGTCGAGGAACGCAGACTGCCTCGTGCTTTTGTTTGACCCTTGTAACACTGACATATTTATCAAGAGCTGGGAATTCACTGTAGGGCATCCTGGCCCCACAGGGACACTTCTCGTATCTGGAAATAGCAAAGCGTAATTGGTGGACACAGTGTAAAGTAACACTGAGTTTCATTTTGTGGCTTTTATATTAAGTACGGGGAGATGTGCCATACAAGGGTGCTGAACTGGGAATAGAAAGCCCTTTAAAATAAGAAATTTCTGAAACTGCTTCAAAATTTGAAGGGATTTAAGAGCAGAAGATGTAGTAGCTGAAAGACTCTTAAAGCGCCTTTTGGTGTTAATGCTGGTGTACAATTAAAATGTCAATATGCTGTTAAAGATACTCAAATAACTAATTTTTCTCATATAGGATGTGCCTAGTTTCAGTAATTGTATTAATTCATAGGTGAGATATCCTAGACTAATTTTACAATGACCTGAACATTGACTGTCCAGGTTCAGATGATCTGTGGACTCTGAACTGTTCTATTACGTACCTCAGTAAAAAACACCACTTACATTCTACATAGATAACCTTTGAATGAATTGTATCGAGATCCCTTTCATTATGTAGGAAGGATCCTGACTGACTCTTTATCTTTTTTTCCTTAATTTTCCTTAAGACTCTAAAAAAGGTGAGCTTAATTTTTTATGTCAGGATGGGCTGGTGCTTACTGATTAACAGCATGCAGTTAATTAAAAAAGAAAAACCTGGGGAGGTCATAATTTAGATTTTGCCATGTTAATTTTATTGAACATTAAATACAGATAACAAATGTCATTGCATTTGGAAAGTAGTCACTCCTATGAATATTCTTAGTTTAGTCAGGTGTTCAGGCAGGTGTTTCTTGGAGCTCTGGTGGGACAGTATAGTCTCTGGTATCCGATTACTGTTGCTGTGACTTTTGCTAGATTTTAATCATGTGTTCTAAGACTTTCTGTGCCAGTGGCTGAGAAAAGGGATAGGAGAAAATAGGTTGTTATTCTCATGTTACAAAGAAGAGTCTTAAGGGTGTTTTGTTGAGGAGTTTTGAAGCATATAGTGCCAATATACCATTATATCAAAAATGTGCATCCTGACATCCTCATGAGGGAAAAAAAAAAACAGAGCTCCTATTGGCCAAGCTGTACATTTTTGAAAAATCTCAGTCCTTTGTACCCAAAAGAGACTTGTCACAGTTAGGCAACGAAATACACAGACAGCCCCGTGTACTGAGCATTGGTGCTGTGACTGATAGTCTGACAGCTCTCCCTGCCCCCCGTGGGTCAGAGTAAGTT